>NW_026607922.1:0-102158 GCF_029499605.1 Hyla sarda | reverse complement strand
CGATAACCGTGAAAGGGGCGGGCCCAACAAGGTCCCCTTCATGGGCACTATCACTGCTTGCTGTCAGGGAGGCTGCCAGACAATTTTCCATGCACACTCTGGGCTGGGGGGCAGTCAACCACCAGTACACACAGCAGAACCTAAACCCATACCATTATTGCTAAGCAGCAAGACAGGGGCCCATTGCACTCCCACGGGGCCTTTTTAAATGCAATCCATAACCCGGATTTGCCAGGAACCCTTCTTACTCCTCCTACTTGCATGTGACACTGGGCTTAGGATCTGCATAGGAAACACACACACAAGCACACACCTACCTTTGTTGCCTGCAGATGCCTCCTTGGCTGTCCCCAAACGGTATCAAACCAACACCCACGGGAAGCTGTAAGCATAGAGGACATGCCTGCACCCCATTGGACTTACCTGTGTGGGTTAAATCCGGGTTATTTGACAACCTATGGCGGTGATGGTTCTGCTCAGGCAGAGCAGTGCTGATGCTCCTCATAAAGCTGTCGCTGCTGTGAAGGTTCTAGGTGACATCACAAATCCCTTTGGTTACATACACAACAAAGCTGGGTTGTTGTTGTTTACACTCTGCAAGGCCTGTGGAAGTGAGTGACATCATAGCACTGTAGTTCTGAGGGTTCAAGATGGATGCAACAATCTCCTGTTGCTTCTATGAAGGCCGTAATAGACGACATCACCAAACAGCTCCATAGTCACATACACAGCAAAGGAGAGATGTTGTTTACACCTAGTGATGTCAGTGGTATTGAGTGACATCACAGCACAGTGCTAAGGCTCCTGGGCCTGGACACAGCAGCGGCTGCAATATCTCAACGGAGAATACGTTTATATCTATGTGTGTGTGTGCGCATATATATATATATATATATATATATATATATATATATATATATATTCTCCGCCGAAATCACTTTTAAACCCATTTCCACCTTTTTTTCCCTTCTCTTCCTCTTACTTTTTTTTCACGTTTTTTTACGTTTTTCTCCTTTTCGCCTCTTTTCTGGGCGTATTATTCTTCTTTTTCTTCTTTTTTTTCGTCTAATGCATACCCCATCAGTGCAGCAATGCTTATTCAATACCGCCAGCAGATGGAGACACTGGGGGATAATTTTCTAAGGATTTATACTGATTTTTCCTGTCTGAATTTGTCGCACAGAAAGTTGCAGGCCAAATATGTGTGACATTTCTGCGACTTTAGCTTCTAGAGCATTTTTACAACATTATACATAGGTGCTGAATACATAAAAAGCGACTGTTCAGCGACAGACAAGTCGCATCGGCTGAAAGTAGGCCAGAATGTCAGTCCATGTTGGAGCAGGTTTAGATACAGTCTAAAGCATAGATCTCAAAGTCTGTGCACAGAATTTAGCAAGGGCCTCGCACCTTCTGATGCATCAGGTAGGTGCACAATAGCATAGCCTAACCCTCTGTACTTTGGTCTATATTGATGCGGGACATAGACAGCCAGCTGATGACCAATCCATTAGTGCAATGGATGGCTGGAAGCATTTGTCTTTGCCTTTGCAATACCACAGAAGCAATGCATGGTCAATGTACAGCAATGACACACCTGTGTGAACAGCCAGGAGACCCCCCCCCCCCCCATGTTATGTTACATAGTTACATAGTTAGTACGGTCGAAAAAAGACATATGTCCATCACGTTCAACCAGGGAATTAAGGGGTAGGGGTGTGGCGCGATATTGGGGAAGGGATGAGATTTTATATTTCTTCATAAGCATTAATCTTATTTTGTCAATTAGGAACATTCAGCACCCACCCGCTATCAAGGCAGCTGCCTATCATGTCATGCCCTACCTGCACAGGTGTGCTGGCTACTCAAATGATCCAATTAAGGAGGCCATTTAGTCAGCAGCAGCAGAAGTCCTGTGCCTGGACGCTCCAACAGGGGCCAGACACAAGCAGAAGCAGAAGCAGCAGAAGCAGCAGCAGCACCACCTTTTGTTTATTGGCTGCAGCAGCAGCAAGGCCCACAGGGCTGGCTAGCTGGCTAGCCAGCAAGCAGGTAGCAATGAAAGTAGGAATCTTTCTTTTTAACCCTGTAAGGGGGTGGTGCACTGTACCCGAAGATACTGCCATATCGGGTCAATGCATAGGGCGACGGAAGCAAGCTTCGAAATCGGCCCCCGTTCTCAAAAATCCATTTAATATATGGTCCCCAGATAGGGGACGTATCAGATATTAAACTGATAAGAACAGATACTACACTTGATCTTAGCCAAAAGGCCGAGAAGCGATAACCGTGAAAGGGGCGGGCCCAACAAGGTCCCCTTCATGGGCACTATCACTGCTTGCTGTCAGGGAGGCTGCCAGACAATTTTCCATGCACACTCTGGGCTGGGGGGCAGTCAACCACCAGTACACACAGCAGAACCTAAACCCATACCATTATTGCTAAGCAGCAAGACAGGGGCCCATTGCACTCCCACGGGGCCTTTTTAAATGCAATCCATAACCCGGATTTGCCAGGAACCCTTCTTACTCCTCCTACTTGCATGTGACACTGGGCTTAGGATCTGCATAGGAAACACACACACAAGCACACACCTACCTTTGTTGCCTGCAGATGCCTCCTTGGCTGTCCCCAAACGGTATCAAACCAACACCCACGGGAAGCTGTAAGCATAGAGGACATGCCTGCACCCCATTGGACTTACCTGTGTGGGTTAAATCCGGGTTATTTGACAACCTATGGCGGTGATGGTTCTGCTCAGGCAGAGCAGTGCTGATGCTCCTCATAAAGCTGTCGCTGCTGTGAAGGTTCTAGGTGACATCACAAATCCCTTTGGTTACATACACAACAAAGCTGGGTTGTTGTTGTTTACACTCTGCAAGGCCTGTGGAAGTGAGTGACATCATAGCACTGTAGTTCTGAGGGTTCAAGATGGATGCAACAATCTCCTGTTGCTTCTATGAAGGCCGTAATAGACGACATCACCAAACAGCTCCATAGTCACATACACAGCAAAGGAGAGATGTTGTTTACACCTAGTGATGTCAGTGGTATTGAGTGACATCACAGCACAGTGCTAAGGCTCCTGGGCCTGGACACAGCAGCGGCTGCAATATCTCAACGGAGAATACGTTTATATCTATGTGTGTGTGTGCGCATATATATATATATATATATATATATATATATATATATATATATATATATATTTCTCCGCCGAAATCACTTTTAAACCCATTTCCACCTTTTTTTCCCTTCTCTTCCTCTTACTTTTTTTTCACGTTTTTTTACGTTTTTCTCCTTTTCGCCTCTTTTCTGGGCGTATTATTCTTCTTTTTCTTCTTTTTTTTCGTCTAATGCATACCCCATCAGTGCAGCAATGCTTATTCAATACCGCCAGCAGATGGAGACACTGGGGGATAATTTTCTAAGGATTTATACTGATTTTTCCTGTCTGAATTTGTCGCACAGAAAGTTGCAGGCCAAATATGTGTGACATTTCTGCGACTTTAGCTTCTAGAGCATTTTTACAACATTATACATAGGTGCTGAATACATAAAAAGCGACTGTTCAGCGACAGACAAGTCGCATCGGCTGAAAGTAGGCCAGAATGTCAGTCCATGTTGGAGCAGGTTTAGATACAGTCTAAAGCATAGATCTCAAAGTCTGTGCACAGAATTTAGCAAGGGCCTCGCACCTTCTGATGCATCAGGTAGGTGCACAATAGCATAGCCTAACCCTCTGTACTTTGGTCTATATTGATGCGGGACATAGACAGCCAGCTGATGACCAATCCATTAGTGCAATGGATGGCTGGAAGCATTTGTCTTTGCCTTTGCAATACCACAGAAGCAATGCATGGTCAATGTACAGCAATGACACACCTGTGTGAACAGCCAGGAGACCCCCCCCCCCCCATGTTATGTTACATAGTTACATAGTTAGTACGGTCGAAAAAAGACATATGTCCATCACGTTCAACCAGGGAATTAAGGGGTAGGGGTGTGGCGCGATATTGGGGAAGGGATGAGATTTTATATTTCTTCATAAGCATTAATCTTATTTTGTCAATTAGGAACATTCAGCACCCACCCGCTATCAAGGCAGCTGCCTATCATGTCATGCCCTACCTGCACAGGTGTGCTGGCTACTCAAATGATCCAATTAAGGAGGCCATTTAGTCAGCAGCAGCAGAAGTCCTGTGCCTGGACGCTCCAACAGGGGCCAGACACAAGCAGAAGCAGAAGCAGCAGAAGCAGCAGCAGCACCACCTTTTGTTTATTGGCTGCAGCAGCAGCAAGGCCCACAGGGCTGGCTAGCTGGCTAGCCAGCAAGCAGGTAGCAATGAAAGTAGGAATCTTTCTTTTTAACCCTGTAAGGGGGTGGTGCACTGTACCCGAAGATACTGCCATATCGGGTCAATGCATAGGGCGACGGAAGCAAGCTTCGAAATCGGCCCCCGTTCTCAAAAATCCATTTAATATATGGTCCCCAGATAGGGGACGTATCAGATATTAAACTGATAAGAACAGATTTTTTTTTTAAGTTTCCCTCAGAACTAAATCATAGTTCTAAGATCTTATGTGAACTAGATTTTTGTGCTCATCATCAGGTAACTTTTTTATTTATTTCCAAAATAAAACAAATTAAAACAACATAACTAACAACAAAAACTCAAATAAACCTTATTCCAAAATCAAACCCTTTCTCCAAGCAAAAACTCCCAAATAATCAATTAATCCGAATTGAAGAGCTCCACTCTTCAAAGCTTTTTTAACTGGAACTGCCAACCATGGCGACACTTGGTAGGTCGCCATGAAGCGTCCCACATCAGGCTTTAAGGACTGCAATACTTTTTCCCTCGCAGTTTCAAGTCGAGTGTTCACTTTTATTTTAAATTTTAGTAAATCTTGCACAAATACTTCTCTTTCTTCCTTTGGGGCTTGGTCCAGCACCTCGCCCAAAAAACCAACAAAATATTCACCAAGAAATCTTTTCTTCAATTCCTCTGTTGGCTCCCCTTCAGAAGCCTCACTCCCACTTTCTTCTTCTTTTTTCTTCCTCTTCAACTTTACTTCACTTTCAAACTCCATAGCCACAGATTTTTCTGGGCAGTTTTTAGAGTAATGCCCAGTCTTCTTATTAATTTCTGGTTCATCTTGCAGCAAACCCACATCTTCTCTCTTCTTTTTCTTCTTTGGACAATTTGCGTACAAATGTCCACTTTGGTTACACAAATTACATTTACCCCTCAGGGTACACGACTCTGTTCCATGTCCTTCCTTCTGGCATTTATAACACCATAGATACGTACATTCATCTTTCAGGTGTCCATATTGTCTGCACTTACGGCAGAAATTCTGCATTCCAGCAAAAAACAGGTCCCCATTTATGGAACCTATCTTGAAACGGGAAGGAGGAAACACTGTTCCCCCTCCCGCCTCCTCCCTAAATTTTACTTTAAACTTCCATTTTGTTGTCCAAACCCCATACTGGTTAAATACTTTACCCAAAGGCACAATCTCTTCACAAAACTGGTCCAAAAAAACAACTATGTCCTCCTCAGGGATATATGGACTATACATTCTTACAGTCAATATTTTTTCTTTCCCTGGAAAATGGGGAATAACTTCCACGCCTTCCCAGATTACATGAGTCTTAGAGGCATCCACTTTCTTACAAAATGAATCACAATCTTCATCAGAGACAAAGATTATGTCATAACACCCCCTCTTGGGGAATTCCAGCATAGACAGAATCTGTACCTTGGATACGTGCAGAAGTCCAAACAGCATGTCCTCCACTACAAAAGAAAGTCCTCTTCCTCTCTTAGCAGAGTCCTTCAGCAGGATGCGAACGCCATTTTTAATCCTCCCGAAAAAGGGCATCTCCTCTTCTCTGGTTCCAGGCATCTCCGGTTCTTCTGCCATCTTGTAGAAAATCACGTCCAACAGGAACAAAAGACACTCCCCCACAGAATGTGGGCAGTGAAAGGGGATCGCTCCCCGTTGTCCGGGGACTAGGCCGGCTCCCCAATTGCAGCAAGGGGGTGAAGTCCCTCCGTTAGGAAGGACGATCCCCCAAGGCCAAGGAGCCGGGTACCCCAGACACCCTCTGGCCAGACCAAGTGAGCCGAAACTACACTTGATCTTAGCCAAAAGGCCGAGAAGCGATAACCGTGAAAGGGGCGGGCCCAACAAGGTCCCCTTCATGGGCACTATCACTGCTTGCTGTCAGGGAGGCTGCCAGACAATTTTCCATGCACACTCTGGGCTGGGGGGCAGTCAACCACCAGTACACACAGCAGAACCTAAACCCATACCATTATTGCTAAGCAGCAAGACAGGGGCCCATTGCACTCCCACGGGGCCTTTTTAAATGCAATCCATAACCCGGATTTGCCAGGAACCCTTCTTACTCCTCCTACTTGCATGTGACACTGGGCTTAGGATCTGCATAGGAAACACACACACAAGCACACACCTACCTTTGTTGCCTGCAGATGCCTCCTTGGCTGTCCCCAAACGGTATCAAACCAACACCCACGGGAAGCTGTAAGCATAGAGGACATGCCTGCACCCCATTGGACTTACCTGTGTGGGTTAAATCCGGGTTATTTGACAACCTATGGCGGTGATGGTTCTGCTCAGGCAGAGCAGTGCTGATGCTCCTCATAAAGCTGTCGCTGCTGTGAAGGTTCTAGGTGACATCACAAATCCCTTTGGTTACATACACAACAAAGCTGGGTTGTTGTTGTTTACACTCTGCAAGGCCTGTGGAAGTGAGTGACATCATAGCACTGTAGTTCTGAGGGTTCAAGATGGATGCAACAATCTCCTGTTGCTTCTATGAAGGCCGTAATAGACGACATCACCAAACAGCTCCATAGTCACATACACAGCAAAGGAGAGATGTTGTTTACACCTAGTGATGTCAGTGGTATTGAGTGACATCACAGCACAGTGCTAAGGCTCCTGGGCCTGGACACAGCAGCGGCTGCAATATCTCAACGGAGAATACGTTTATATCTATGTGTGTGTGTGCGCATATATATATATATATATATATATATATATATATATATATATATATATTCTCCGCCGAAATCACTTTTAAACCCATTTCCACCTTTTTTTCCCTTCTCTTCCTCTTACTTTTTTTTCACGTTTTTTTACGTTTTTCTCCTTTTCGCCTCTTTTCTGGGCGTATTATTCTTCTTTTTCTTCTTTTTTTTCGTCTAATGCATACCCCATCAGTGCAGCAATGCTTATTCAATACCGCCAGCAGATGGAGACACTGGGGGATAATTTTCTAAGGATTTATACTGATTTTTCCTGTCTGAATTTGTCGCACAGAAAGTTGCAGGCCAAATATGTGTGACATTTCTGCGACTTTAGCTTCTAGAGCATTTTTACAACATTATACATAGGTGCTGAATACATAAAAAGCGACTGTTCAGCGACAGACAAGTCGCATCGGCTGAAAGTAGGCCAGAATGTCAGTCCATGTTGGAGCAGGTTTAGATACAGTCTAAAGCATAGATCTCAAAGTCTGTGCACAGAATTTAGCAAGGGCCTCGCACCTTCTGATGCATCAGGTAGGTGCACAATAGCATAGCCTAACCCTCTGTACTTTGGTCTATATTGATGCGGGACATAGACAGCCAGCTGATGACCAATCCATTAGTGCAATGGATGGCTGGAAGCATTTGTCTTTGCCTTTGCAATACCACAGAAGCAATGCATGGTCAATGTACAGCAATGACACACCTGTGTGAACAGCCAGGAGACCCCCCCCCCCCCATGTTATGTTACATAGTTACATAGTTAGTACGGTCGAAAAAAGACATATGTCCATCACGTTCAACCAGGGAATTAAGGGGTAGGGGTGTGGCGCGATATTGGGGAAGGGATGAGATTTTATATTTCTTCATAAGCATTAATCTTATTTTGTCAATTAGGAACATTCAGCACCCACCCGCTATCAAGGCAGCTGCCTATCATGTCATGCCCTACCTGCACAGGTGTGCTGGCTACTCAAATGATCCAATTAAGGAGGCCATTTAGTCAGCAGCAGCAGAAGTCCTGTGCCTGGACGCTCCAACAGGGGCCAGACACAAGCAGAAGCAGAAGCAGCAGAAGCAGCAGCAGCACCACCTTTTGTTTATTGGCTGCAGCAGCAGCAAGGCCCACAGGGCTGGCTAGCTGGCTAGCCAGCAAGCAGGTAGCAATGAAAGTAGGAATCTTTCTTTTTAACCCTGTAAGGGGGTGGTGCACTGTACCCGAAGATACTGCCATATCGGGTCAATGCATAGGGCGACGGAAGCAAGCTTCGAAATCGGCCCCCGTTCTCAAAAATCCATTTAATATATGGTCCCCAGATAGGGGACGTATCAGATATTAAACTGATAAGAACAGATACTACACTTGATCTTAGCCAAAAGGCCGAGAAGCGATAACCGTGAAAGGGGCGGGCCCAACAAGGTCCCCTTCATGGGCACTATCACTGCTTGCTGTCAGGGAGGCTGCCAGACAATTTTCCATGCACACTCTGGGCTGGGGGGCAGTCAACCACCAGTACACACAGCAGAACCTAAACCCATACCATTATTGCTAAGCAGCAAGACAGGGGCCCATTGCACTCCCACGGGGCCTTTT
This sequence comes from Hyla sarda, assembly GCF_029499605.1. Taxonomy (NCBI): domain Eukaryota; kingdom Metazoa; phylum Chordata; class Amphibia; order Anura; family Hylidae; genus Hyla; species Hyla sarda. The sequence continues at coordinate 93,500 of NW_026607922.1, read as the reverse complement.
TAAATGCAATCCATAACCCGGATTTGCCAGGAACCCTTCTTACTCCTCCTACTTGCATGTGACACTGGGCTTAGGATCTGCATAGGAAACACACACACAAGCACACACCTACCTTTGTTGCCTGCAGATGCCTCCTTGGCTGTCCCCAAACGGTATCAAACCAACACCCACGGGAAGCTGTAAGCATAGAGGACATGCCTGCACCCCATTGGACTTACCTGTGTGGGTTAAATCCGGGTTATTTGACAACCTATGGCGGTGATGGTTCTGCTCAGGCAGAGCAGTGCTGATGCTCCTCATAAAGCTGTCGCTGCTGTGAAGGTTCTAGGTGACATCACAAATCCCTTTGGTTACATACACAACAAAGCTGGGTTGTTGTTGTTTACACTCTGCAAGGCCTGTGGAAGTGAGTGACATCATAGCACTGTAGTTCTGAGGGTTCAAGATGGATGCAACAATCTCCTGTTGCTTCTATGAAGGCCGTAATAGACGACATCACCAAACAGCTCCATAGTCACATACACAGCAAAGGAGAGATGTTGTTTACACCTAGTGATGTCAGTGGTATTGAGTGACATCACAGCACAGTGCTAAGGCTCCTGGGCCTGGACACAGCAGCGGCTGCAATATCTCAACGGAGAATACGTTTATATCTATGTGTGTGTGTGCGCATATATATATATATATATATATATATATATATATATATATATATATTTCTCCGCCGAAATCACTTTTAAACCCATTTCCACCTTTTTTTCCCTTCTCTTCCTCTTACTTTTTTTTCACGTTTTTTTACGTTTTTCTCCTTTTCGCCTCTTTTCTGGGCGTATTATTCTTCTTTTTCTTCTTTTTTTTCGTCTAATGCATACCCCATCAGTGCAGCAATGCTTATTCAATACCGCCAGCAGATGGAGACACTGGGGGATAATTTTCTAAGGATTTATACTGATTTTTCCTGTCTGAATTTGTCGCACAGAAAGTTGCAGGCCAAATATGTGTGACATTTCTGCGACTTTAGCTTCTAGAGCATTTTTACAACATTATACATAGGTGCTGAATACATAAAAAGCGACTGTTCAGCGACAGACAAGTCGCATCGGCTGAAAGTAGGCCAGAATGTCAGTCCATGTTGGAGCAGGTTTAGATACAGTCTAAAGCATAGATCTCAAAGTCTGTGCACAGAATTTAGCAAGGGCCTCGCACCTTCTGATGCATCAGGTAGGTGCACAATAGCATAGCCTAACCCTCTGTACTTTGGTCTATATTGATGCGGGACATAGACAGCCAGCTGATGACCAATCCATTAGTGCAATGGATGGCTGGAAGCATTTGTCTTTGCCTTTGCAATACCACAGAAGCAATGCATGGTCAATGTACAGCAATGACACACCTGTGTGAACAGCCAGGAGACCCCCCCCCCCCCATGTTATGTTACATAGTTACATAGTTAGTACGGTCGAAAAAAGACATATGTCCATCACGTTCAACCAGGGAATTAAGGGGTAGGGGTGTGGCGCGATATTGGGGAAGGGATGAGATTTTATATTTCTTCATAAGCATTAATCTTTTTTTGTCAATTAGGAACATTCAGCACCCACCCGCTATCAAGGCAGCTGCCTATCATGTCATGCCCTACCTGCACAGGTGTGCTGGCTACTCAAATGATCCAATTAAGGAGGCCATTTAGTCAGCAGCAGCAGAAGTCCTGTGCCTGGACGCTCCAACAGGGGCCAGACACAAGCAGAAGCAGAAGCAGCAGAAGCACCACCTTTTGTTTATTGGCTGCAGCAGCAGCAAGGCCCACAGGGCTGGCTAGCTGGCTAGCCAGCAAGCAGGTAGCAATGAAAGTAGGAATCTTTCTTTTTAACCCTGTAAGGGGGTGGTGCACTGTACCCGAATATACTGCCATATCGGGTCAATGCATAGGGCGACGGAAGCAAGCTTCGAAATCGGCCCCCGTTCTCAAAAATCCATTTAATATATGGTCCCCAGATAGGGGACGTATCAGATATTAAACTGATAAGAACAGATACTACACTTGATCTTAGCCAAAAGGCCGAGAAGCGATAACCGTGAAAGGGGCGGGCCCAACAAGGTCCCCTTCATGGGCACTATCACTGCTTGCTGTCAGGGAGGCTGCCAGACAATTTTCCATGCACACTCTGGGCTGGGGGGCAGTCAACCACCAGTACACACAGCAGAACCTAAACCCATACCATTATTGCTAAGCAGCAAGACAGGGGCCCATTGCACTCCCACGGGGCCTTTTTAAATGCAATCCATAACCCGGATTTGCCAGGAACCCTTCTTACTCCTCCTACTTGCATGTGACACTGGGCTTAGGATCTGCATAGGAAACACACACACAAGCACACACCTACCTTTGTTGCCTGCAGATGCCTCCTTGGCTGTCCCCAAACGGTATCAAACCAACACCCACGGGAAGCTGTAAGCATAGAGGACATGCCTGCACCCCATTGGACTTACCTGTGTGGGTTAAATCCGGGTTATTTGACAACCTATGGCGGTGATGGTTCTGCTCAGGCAGAGCAGTGCTGATGCTCCTCATAAAGCTGTCGCTGCTGTGAAGGTTCTAGGTGACATCACAAATCCCTTTGGTTACATACACAACAAAGCTGGGTTGTTGTTGTTTACACTCTGCAAGGCCTGTGGAAGTGAGTGACATCATAGCACTGTAGTTCTGAGGGTTCAAGATGGATGCAACAATCTCCTGTTGCTTCTATGAAGGCCGTAATAGACGACATCACCAAACAGCTCCATAGTCACATACACAGCAAAGGAGAGATGTTGTTTACACCTAGTGATGTCAGTGGTATTGAGTGACATCACAGCACAGTGCTAAGGCTCCTGGGCCTGGACACAGCAGCGGCTGCAATATCTCAACGGAGAATACGTTTATATCTATGTGTGTGTGTGCGCATATATATATATATATATATATATATATATATATATATATATATTTCTCCGCCGAAATCACTTTTAAACCCATTTCCACCTTTTTTTCCCTTCTCTTCCTCTTACTTTTTTTTCACGTTTTTTTACGTTTTTCTCCTTTTCGCCTCTTTTCTGGGCGTATTATTCTTCTTTTTCTTCTTTTTTTTCGTCTAATGCATACCCCATCAGTGCAGCAATGCTTATTCAATACCGCCAGCAGATGGAGACACTGGGGGATAATTTTCTAAGGATTTATACTGATTTTTCCTGTCTGAATTTGTCGCACAGAAAGTTGCAGGCCAAATATGTGTGACATTTCTGCGACTTTAGCTTCTAGAGCATTTTTACAACATTATACATAGGTGCTGAATACATAAAAAGCGACTGTTCAGCGACAGACAAGTCGCATCGGCTGAAAGTAGGCCAGAATGTCAGTCCATGTTGGAGCAGGTTTAGATACAGTCTAAAGCATAGATCTCAAAGTCTGTGCACAGAATTTAGCAAGGGCCTCGCACCTTCTGATGCATCAGGTAGGTGCACAATAGCATAGCCTAACCCTCTGTACTTTGGTCTATATTGATGCGGGACATAGACAGCCAGCTGATGACCAATCCATTAGTGCAATGGATGGCTGGAAGCATTTGTCTTTGCCTTTGCAATACCACAGAAGCAATGCATGGTCAATGTACAGCAATGACACACCTGTGTGAACAGCCAGGAGACCCCCCCCCCCCATGTTATGTTACATAGTTACATAGTTAGTACGGTCGAAAAAAGACATATGTCCATCACGTTCAACCAGGGAATTAAGGGGTAGGGGTGTGGCGCGATATTGGGGAAGGGATGAGATTTTATATTTCTTCATAAGCATTAATCTTATTTTGTCAATTAGGAACATTCAGCACCCACCCGCTATCAAGGCAGCTGCCTATCATGTCATGCCCTACCTGCACAGGTGTGCTGGCTACTCAAATGATCCAATTAAGGAGGCCATTTAGTCAGCAGCAGCAGAAGTCCTGTGCCTGGACGCTCCAACAGGGGCCAGACACAAGCAGAAGCAGAAGCAGCAGAAGCAGCAGCAGCACCACCTTTTGTTTATTGGCTGCAGCAGCAGCAAGGCCCACAGGGCTGGCTAGCTGGCTAGCCAGCAAGCAGGTAGCAATGAAAGTAGGAATCTTTCTTTTTAACCCTGTAAGGGGGTGGTGCACTGTACCCGAAGATACTGCCATATCGGGTCAATGCATAGGGCGACGGAAGCAAGCTTCGAAATCGGCCCCCGTTCTCAAAAATCCATTTAATATATGGTCCCCAGATAGGGGACGTATCAGATATTAAACTGATAAGAACAGATACTACACTTGATCTTAGCCAAAAGGCCGAGAAGCGATAACCGTGAAAGGGGCGGGCCCAACAAGGTCCCCTTCATGGGCACTATCACTGCTTGCTGTCAGGGAGGCTGCCAGACAATTTTCCATGCACACTCTGGGCTGGGGGGCAGTCAACCACCAGTACACACAGCAGAACCTAAACCCATACCATTATTGCTAAGCAGCAAGACAGGGGCCCATTGCACTCCCACGGGGCCTTTTTAAATGCAATCCATAACCCGGATTTGCCAGGAACCCTTCTTACTCCTCCTACTTGCATGTGACACTGGGCTTAGGATCTGCATAGGAAACACACACACAAGCACACACCTACCTTTGTTGCCTGCAGATGCCTCCTTGGCTGTCCCCAAACGGTATCAAACCAACACCCACGGGAAGCTGTAAGCATAGAGGACATGCCTGCACCCCATTGGACTTACCTGTGTGGGTTAAATCCGGGTTATTTGACAACCTATGGCGGTGATGGTTCTGCTCAGGCAGAGCAGTGCTGATGCTCCTCATAAAGCTGTCGCTGCTGTGAAGGTTCTAGGTGACATCACAAATCCCTTTGGTTACATACACAACAAAGCTGGGTTGTTGTTGTTTACACTCTGCAAGGCCTGTGGAAGTGAGTGACATCATAGCACTGTAGTTCTGAGGGTTCAAGATGGATGCAACAATCTCCTGTTGCTTCTATGAAGGCCGTAATAGACGACATCACCAAACAGCTCCATAGTCACATACACAGCAAAGGAGAGATGTTGTTTACACCTAGTGATGTCAGTGGTATTGAGTGACATCACAGCACAGTGCTAAGGCTCCTGGGCCTGGACACAGCAGCGGCTGCAATATCTCAACGGAGAATACGTTTATATCTATGTGTGTGTGTGCGCATATATATATATATATATATATATATATATATATATATATATATATATTTCTCCGCCGAAATCACTTTTAAACCCATTTCCACCTTTTTTTCCCTTCTCTTCCTCTTACTTTTTTTTCACGTTTTTTTACGTTTTTCTCCTTTTCGCCTCTTTTCTGGGCGTATTATTCTTCTTTTTCTTCTTTTTTTTCGTCTAATGCATACCCCATCAGTGCAGCAATGCTTATTCAATACCGCCAGCAGATGGAGACACTGGGGGATAATTTTCTAAGGATTTATACTGATTTTTCCTGTCTGAATTTGTCGCACAGAAAGTTGCAGGCCAAATATGTGTGACATTTCTGCGACTTTAGCTTCTAGAGCATTTTTACAACATTATACATAGGTGCTGAATACATAAAAAGCGACTGTTCAGCGACAGACAAGTCGCATCGGCTGAAAGTAGGCCAGAATGTCAGTCCATGTTGGAGCAGGTTTAGATACAGTCTAAAGCATAGATCTCAAAGTCTGTGCACAGAATTTAGCAAGGGCCTCGCACCTTCTGATGCATCAGGTAGGTGCACAATAGCATAGCCTAACCCTCTGTACTTTGGTCTATATTGATGCGGGACATAGACAGCCAGCTGATGACCAATCCATTAGTGCAATGGATGGCTGGAAGCATTTGTCTTTGCCTTTGCAATACCACAGAAGCAATGCATGGTCAATGTACAGCAATGACACACCTGTGTGAACAGCCAGGAGACCCCCCCCCCCCCCATGTTATGTTACATAGTTACATAGTTAGTACGGTCGAAAAAAGACATATGTCCATCACGTTCAACCAGGGAATTAAGGGGTAGGGGTGTGGCGCGATATTGGGGAAGGGATGAGATTTTATATTTCTTCATAAGCATTAATCTTATTTTGTCAATTAGGAACATTCAGCACCCACCCGCTATCAAGGCAGCTGCCTATCATGTCATGCCCTACCTGCACAGGTGTGCTGGCTACTCAAATGATCCAATTAAGGAGGCCATTTAGTCAGCAGCAGCAGAAGTCCTGTGCCTGGACGCTCCAACAGGGGCCAGACACAAGCAGAAGCAGAAGCAGCAGAAGCAGCAGCAGCACCACCTTTTGTTTATTGGCTGCAGCAGCAGCAAGGCCCACAGGGCTGGCTAGCTGGCTAGCCAGCAAGCAGGTAGCAATGAAAGTAGGAATCTTTCTTTTTAACCCTGTAAGGGGGTGGTGCACTGTACCCGAAGATACTGCCATATCGGGTCAATGCATAGGGCGACGGAAGCAAGCTTCGAAATCGGCCCCCGTTCTCAAAAATCCATTTAATATATGGTCCCCAGATAGGGGACGTATCAGATATTAAACTGATAAGAACAGATACTACACTTGATCTTAGCCAAAAGGCCGAGAAGCGATAACCGTGAAAGGGGCGGGCCCAACAAGGTCCCCTTCATGGGCACTATCACTGCTTGCTGTCAGGGAGGCTGCCAGACAATTTTCCATGCACACTCTGGGCTGGGGGGCAGTCAACCACCAGTACACACAGCAGAACCTAAACCCATACCATTATTGCTAAGCAGCAAGACAGGGGCCCATTGCACTCCCACGGGGCCTTTTTAAATGCAATCCATAACCCGGATTTGCCAGGAACCCTTCTTACTCCTCCTACTTGCATGTGACACTGGGCTTAGGATCTGCATAGGAAACACACACACAAGCACACACCTACCTTTGTTGCCTGCAGATGCCTCCTTGGCTGTCCCCAAACGGTATCAAACCAACACCCACGGGAAGCTGTAAGCATAGAGGACATGCCTGCACCCCATTGGACTTACCTGTGTGGGTTAAATCCGGGTTATTTGACAACCTATGGCGGTGATGGTTCTGCTCAGGCAGAGCAGTGCTGATGCTCCTCATAAAGCTGTCGCTGCTGTGAAGGTTCTAGGTGACATCACAAATCCCTTTGGTTACATACACAACAAAGCTGGGTTGTTGTTGTTTACACTCTGCAAGGCCTGTGGAAGTGAGTGACATCATAGCACTGTAGTTCTGAGGGTTCAAGATGGATGCAACAATCTCCTGTTGCTTCTATGAAGGCCGTAATAGACGACATCACCAAACAGCTCCATAGTCACATACACAGCAAAGGAGAGATGTTGTTTACACCTAGTGATGTCAGTGGTATTGAGTGACATCACAGCACAGTGCTAAGGCTCCTGGGCCTGGACACAGCAGCGGCTGCAATATCTCAACGGAGAATACGTTTATATCTATGTGTGTGTGTGCGCATATATATATATATATATATATATATATATATATATATATATATTTCTCCGCCGAAATCACTTTTAAACCCATTTCCACCTTTTTTTCCCTTCTCTTCCTCTTACTTTTTTTTCACGTTTTTTTTACGTTTTTCTCCTTTTCGCCTCTTTTCTGGGCGTATTATTCTTCTTTTTCTTCTTTTTTTTCGTCTAATGCATACCCCATCAGTGCAGCAATGCTTATTCAATACCGCCAGCAGATGGAGACACTGGGGGATAATTTTCTAAGGATTTATACTGATTTTTCCTGTCTGAATTTGTCGCACAGAAAGTTGCAGGCCAAATATGTGTGACATTTCTGCGACTTTAGCTTCTAGAGCATTTTTACAACATTATACATAGGTGCTGAATACATAAAAAGCGACTGTTCAGCGACAGACAAGTCGCATCGGCTGAAAGTAGGCCAGAATGTCAGTCCATGTTGGAGCAGGTTTAGATACAGTCTAAAGCATAGATCTCAAAGTCTGTGCACAGAATTTAGCAAGGGCCTCGCACCTTCTGATGCATCAGGTAGGTGCACAATAGCATAGCCTAACCCTCTGTACTTTGGTCTATATTGATGCGGGACATAGACAGCCAGCTGATGACCAATCCATTAGTGCAATGGATGGCTGGAAGCATTTGTTGTCACGATGCCGGCTGGCAGGTAGTGGATCCTCTGTGCCAGAGAGGGATTGGCGTGGACCGTGCTAGAGGATCGGTTCTAAGTCACTACTGGTTTTCACCAGAGCCCGCCGCAAAGCGGGATGGTCTTGCTGCGGCGGTAGTGACCAGGTCGTATCCCCTAGCAACGGCTCAACCTCTCTGGCTGCTGAAGATAGGCGCGGTACAAGGGAGTAGACAGAAGCAAGGTCGGACGTAGCAGAAGGTCGGGGCAGGCAGCAAGGATCGTAGTCAGGGGCAACGGCAGGAGGTCTGGAACACAGGCTAGGAACACACAAGGAAACGCTTTCACTGGCACTAAGGCAACAAGATCCGGCGAGGGAGTGAAGGGGAAGTGAGGTGATATAGGGAAGTGCACAGGTGTAAACACTAATTGGAACCACTGCGCCAATCAGCGGCGCAGTGGCCCTTTAAATCGCAGAGACCCGGCGCGCGCGCGCCCTAGGGAGCGGGGCCGCGCGCGCCGGGACAGAACTGACGGAGAGCGAGTCAGGTACGGGAGCCGGGGTGCGCATCGCGAGCGGGCGCTACCCGCATCGCGAATCGCATCCCGGCCAGAGGCGGTATCGCAGCGCCCCGGGCCCGGAGCGCTGCAGTGAGAGGAGTGTAGCGAGCGCTCCGGGGAGGAGCGGGGACCCGGAGCGCTCGGCGTAACAGTACCCCCCCCCTTGGGTCTCCCCCTCTTCTTGGAGCCTGAGAACCTGAGGACCAGACTTTTGTCCAGGATATTGTCCTCAGGTTCCCAGGACCTCTCTTCAGGACCACAACCCTCCCAATCCACTAAAAAGAAGGTTTTCCCTCTGACCTTTTTAGATGCCAAAATTTCCTTGACGGAGAAGATGTCCGAGGAGCCGGAGACAGGAGTGGGGGGAACAGATTTGGGAGAGAAACGGTTAATGATAAGTGGTTTAAGAAGAGAAACATGAAAGGCATTAGGAATACGAAGAGAAGGAGGAAGAAGAAGTTTGTAAGAGACAGGATTAATCTGGCGCAAAATCTTGAAAGGACCAAGATAGCGTGGTCCCAACTTATAGCTAGGGACACGGAAGCGGACATATTTGGCGGAGAGCCATACCTTGTCTCCAGGGGAAAAAATGGGAGGAGCTCTTCTTTTCTTATCCGCGAATCTCTTCATGCGTGAAGAAGCCTGTAAGAGAGAATTTTGGGTCTCTCTCCATATGATGGAGAGATCACGAGAAATTTCATCCACAGCGGGCAGACCAGAGGGCAAGGGGGTAGGGAGGGGGGGAAGAGGGTGACGGCCGTACACCACGAAAAACGGGGATTTGGAGGAAGATTCAGAGATTCTGAAATTATACGAGAATTCGGCCCAAGGTAGAAGATCTGCCCAGTCATCCTGGCGGGAGGAAACAAAATGTCGTAAATAGTCACCCAAGATCTGGTTAATTCTTTCTACTTGTCCATTGGATTGAGGATGGTATGCAGAAGAAAAATTTAATTTAATCTTGAGTTGTTTACAGAGGGCCCTCCAGAATTTAGACACAAATTGGACGCCTCTATCCGAGACGATCTGCGTAGGCAACCCGTGAAGACGAAAAATGTGTACAAAAAATTGTTTAGCCAACTGAGGCGCTGAAGGAAGACCAGGAAGAGGGATGAAATGTGCCATTTTGGAGAATCGATCAACGACCACCCAAATAACAGTGTTGCCATGGGATGGGGGTAAGTCAGTAATAAAATCCATACCAATCAGAGACCAAGGTTGTTCGGGAACAGGCAGAGGAAGAAGAAAACCAGCGGGCTTCTGGCGAGGAGTCTTATCCCGGGCACAGATAGTGCAGGCTCGCACAAAGTCCACCACATCAGTCTCTAGAGTCGGCCACCAATAGAAGCGAGAGATGAGTTGCACAGATTTCTTGATGCCCGCATGACCTGCGAGATGGGAGGAGTGACCCCATTTGAGGATTCCGAGGCGTTGGCGTGGAGAAACAAAGGTCTTTCCTGGTGGAGTTTGCCTGATGGAGGCTGGAGAAGTGGAAATCAGGCAGTCAGGAGGAATGATGTGTTGAGGAGAGAGTTCAATTTCAGAAGCATCTGAGGAACGAGAGAGAGCATCGGCCCTAATGTTCTTATCAGCAGGCCGAAAGTGAATTTCAAAATTAAATCGGGCAAAGAACAGAGACCACCTGGCCTGACGAGGATTCAGCCGTTGGGCAGACTCGAGGTATGAGAGGTTCTTGTGATCGGTGTAAATAATAACTGGAAATCTTGATCCCTCCAGCAGATGCCTCCATTCCTCAAGTGCTAATTTAATGGCTAGAAGCTCTCGATCCCCGATGGAGTAGTTCCTCTCCGCCGGAGAGAAGGTCCTAGAAAAAAACCCACAAGTAACAGCATGCCCGGAAGAGTTTTTTTGTAGAAGGACAGCTCCAGCTCCCACTGAGGAGGCATCAACCTCCAATAGGAAGGGTTTAGATGGGTCAGGTCTGGAGAGCACGGGAGCCGAAGAGAAGGCGGACTTGAGTCGTTTAAAGGCGTCTTCCGCTTGAGGAGGCCAAGACTTGGGATCGGCATTTTTTTTGGTTAAAGCCACAATAGGAGCCACAATGGTAGAAAAATGTGGAATAAATTGCCTGTAATAATTGGCGAACCCCAAAAAACGTTGGATGGCACGGAGTCCGGAGGGGCGTGGCCAATCTAAGACGGCAGAGAGTTTATCTGGATCCATTTGTAGTCCCTGGCCAGAGACCAAGTATCCTAGAAAAGGAAGAGATTGGCATTCAAACAGACATTTCTCAATTTTAGCATAGAGTTGATTGTCACGAAGTCTCTGAAGAACCATACGGACATGCTGGCGGTGTTCTTCTAGATTGGCCGAAAAAATTAGGATATCATCAAGATATACAACAACACAGGAGTATAACAGATCACGAAAAATTTCATTAACAAAGTCTTGGAAGACAGCAGGGGCGTTGCACAGGCCAAAGGGCATGACCAGATACTCAAAGTGTCCATCTCTGGTGTTAAATGCTGTTTTCCACTCATCCCCCTCTCTGATGCGGATGAGGTTATAGGCGCCTCTTAAGTCCAATTTAGTAAAGATGTGGGCACCTTGGAGGCGATCAAAGAGTTCAGAGATGAGGGGTAAGGGGTAGCGGTTCTTAACCGTGATTTTATTAAGTCCGCGGTAGTCAATGCAAGGACGTAGGGAGCCATCTTTTTTGGACACAAAGAAAAATCCGGCTCCAGCAGGAGAGGAGGATTTACGGATAAAGCCCTTTTTTAGATTCTCCTGGACGTATTCAGACATGGCAAGAGTCTCTGGGGCAGAGAGAGGATAAATTCTGCCCCGGGGTGGAGTAGTGCCCGGGAGGAGGTCGATAGGACAGTCATAAGGCCTGTGAGGAGGTAGAGTCTCCGCTTGTTTTTTGCAGAAAACATCCGCGAAGTCCATATAGGCCTTAGGGAGACCGGTTACTGGAGGAAGCACAGAGTTACGGCAAGGGTTACTGGGAACCGGTTTTAGACAGTCCTTGGAACAAGAGAGCCCCCAACTCTTGATCTCCCCAGTGGACCAATCCAGGGTTGGGGAATGAAGTTGAAGCCAGGGAAGTCCAAGGAGAATTTCCGAGGTGCAATTGGGGAGGACCAAAAGTTCAATCCTCTCGTGATGAGATCCGATGCTCATTAGAAGGGGCTCCGTGCGGAAACGTATGGAACAGTCCAATCTTTCATTGTTTATACAATTGATGTAAAGGGGTCTGGTGAGACTGGTCACTGGGATGTTGAACCTGTTGACGAGAGAGGCCAAAATAAAATTTCCTGCAGATCCAGAGTCTAAGAAGGCCACAGAAGAGAAGGAGAAGGCAGAGGCAGACATCCGCACAGGCACAGTAAGACGTGGAGAAGCAGAGTGGACATCAAGGATTGTCTCACCTTTGTGCGGAGTCAGGGTACGTCTTTCCAGGCGGGGAGGGCGGATAGGACAATCCCTCAGGAAGTGTTCGGTACTAGCACAGTACAGGCAGAGGTTCTCCATGCGGCGTCGTGTCCTCTCTTGAGATGTCAGGCGAGACCGGTCGACCTGCATAGCCTCCACGGCGGGAGGCACAGGAACAGATTGCAGGGAACCAGAGGAGAGAGGAGCCGAGGAGAAGAAACGCCTCGTGCGAACAGAGTCCATATCTTGGCGGAGCTCCTGACGCCTTTCGGAAAAACGCATGTCAATGCGAGTGGCTAGGTGAATAAGTTCATGAAGATTAGCAGGCATTTCTCGTGCGGCCAGAACATCTTTAATGTTGCTGGATAGGCCTTTTTTAAAGGTCGCGCAGAGGGCCTCATTGTTCCAGGATAATTCAGAAGCAAGAGTACGGAATTGTACGGCATACTCGCCAACGGAAGAATTACCCTGGACCAGGTTCAACAGGGCAGTCTCAGCAGAAGAGGCTCGGGCAGGTTCCTCAAAGACACTTCGAATTTCCGAGAAGAAGGAGTGTACAGAGGCAGTGACGGGGTCATTGCGGTCCCAGAGCGGTGTGGCCCAAGCCAGGGCTTTTCCAGACAGCAGGCTGACTACGAAAGCCACCTTAGACCTTTCAGTGGGGAACTGGTCCGACATCATCTCCAAGTGTAATGAACATTGGGAAAGGAAGCCACGGCAAAGCTTAGAGTCCCCATCAAATTTATCCGGCAAGGATAGTCGTAGTCCAGAAGCGGCCACTCGCTGCGGAGGAGGTACAGGAGCTGGCGGAGGAGATGGTTGCTGGAGCTGTGGTAGTAACTGTTGTAGCATAACAGTCAGTTGAGACAGCTGTTGGCCTTGTTGCGCAATCTGTTGTGACTGCTGGGCGACCACCGTGGTGAGGTCAGCGACAACTGGCAGAGGAACTTCAGCGGGATCCATGGCCGGATCTACTGTCACGATGCCGGCTGGCAGGTAGTGGATCCTCTGTGCCAGAGAGGGATTGGCGTGGACCGTGCTAGAGGATCGGTTCTAAGTCACTACTGGTTTTCACCAGAGCCCGCCGCAAAGCGGGATGGTCTTGCTGCGGCGGTAGTGACCAGGTCGTATCCCCTAGCAACGGCTCAACCTCTCTGGCTGCTGAAGATAGGCGCGGTACAAGGGAGTAGACAGAAGCAAGGTCGGACGTAGCAGAAGGTCGGGGCAGGCAGCAAGGATCGTAGTCAGGGGCAACGGCAGGAGGTCTGGAACACAGGCTAGGAACACACAAGGAAACGCTTTCACTGGCACTAAGGCAACAAGATCCGGCGAGGGAGTGAAGGGGAAGTGAGGTGATATAGGGAAGTGCACAGGTGTAAACACTAATTGGAACCACTGCGCCAATCAGCGGCGCAGTGGCCCTTTAAATCGCAGAGACCCGGCGCGCGCGCGCCCTAGGGAGCGGGGCCGCGCGCGCCGGGACAGAACTGACGGAGAGCGAGTCAGGTACGGGAGCCGGGGTGCGCATCGCGAGCGGGCGCTACCCGCATCGCGAATCGCATCCCGGCCAGAGGCGGTATCGCAGCGCCCCGGGCCCGGAGCGCTGCAGTGAGAGGAGTGTAGCGAGCGCTCCGGGGAGGAGCGGGGACCCGGAGCGCTCGGCGTAACATTTGTCTTTGCCTTTGCAATACCACAGAAGCAATGCATGGTCAATGTACAGCAATGACACACCTGTGTGAACAGCCAGGAGACCCCCCCCCCCCCCCCATGTTATGTTACATAGTTACATAGTTAGTACGGTCGAAAAAAGACATATGTCCATCACGTTCAACCAGGGAATTAAGGGGTAGGGGTGTGGCGCGATATTGGGGAAGGGATGAGATTTTATATTTCTTCATAAGCATTAATCTTATTTTGTCAATTAGGAACATTCAGCACCCACCCGCTATCAAGGCAGCTGCCTATCATGTCATGCCCTACCTGCACAGGTGTGCTGGCTACTCAAATGATCCAATTAAGGAGGCCATTTAGTCAGCAGCAGCAGAAGTCCTGTGCCTGGACGCTCCAACAGGGGCCAGACACAAGCAGAAGCAGAAGCAGCAGAAGCAGCAGCAGCACCACCTTTTGTTTATTGGCTGCAGCAGCAGCAAGGCCCACAGGGCTGGCTAGCTGGCTAGCCAGCAAGCAGGTAGCAATGAAAGTAGGAATCTTTCTTTTTAACCCTGTAAGGGGGTGGTGCACTGTACCCGAAGATACTGCCATATCGGGTCAATGCATAGGGCGACGGAAGCAAGCTTCGAAATCGGCCCCCGTTCTCAAAAATCCATTTAATATATGGTCCCCAGATAGGGGACGTATCAGATATTAAACTGATAAGAACAGATACTACACTTGATCTTAGCCAAAAGGCCGAGAAGCGATAACCGTGAAAGGGGCGGGCCCAACAAGGTCCCCTTCATGGGCACTATCACTGCTTGCTGTCAGGGAGGCTGCCAGACAATTTTCCATGCACACTCTGGGCTGGGGGGCAGTCAACCACCAGTACACACAGCAGAACCTAAACCCATACCATTATTGCTAAGCAGCAAGACAGGGGCCCATTGCACTCCCACGGGGCCTTTTTAAATGCAATCCATAACCCGGATTTGCCAGGAACCCTTCTTACTCCTCCTACTTGCATGTGACACTGGGCTTAGGATCTGCATAGGAAACACACACACAAGCACACACCTACCTTTGTTGCCTGCAGATGCCTCCTTGGCTGTCCCCAAACGGTATCAAACCAACACCCACGGGAAGCTGTAAGCATAGAGGACATGCCTGCACCCCATTGGACTTACCTGTGTGGGTTAAATCCGGGTTATTTGACAACCTATGGCGGTGATGGTTCTGCTCAGGCAGAGCAGTGCTGATGCTCCTCATAAAGCTGTCGCTGCTGTGAAGGTTCTAGGTGACATCACAAATCCCTTTGGTTACATACACAACAAAGCTGGGTTGTTGTTGTTTACACTCTGCAAGGCCTGTGGAAGTGAGTGACATCATAGCACTGTAGTTCTGAGGGTTCAAGATGGATGCAACAATCTCCTGTTGCTTCTATGAAGGCCGTAATAGACGACATCACCAAACAGCTCCATAGTTACACAGCAAAGGAGAGATGTTGTTTACACCTAGTGATGTCAGTGGTATTGAGTGACATCACAGCACAGTGCTAAGGCTCCTGGGCCTGGACACAGCAGCGGCTGCAATATCTCAACGGAGAATACGTTTATATCTATGTGTGTGTGTGCGCATATATATATATATATATATATATATATATATATATATATTTCTCTGCCGAAATCACTTTTAAACCCATTTCCACCTTTTTTTCCCTTCTCTTCCTCTTACTTTTTTTTCACGTTTTTTTACGTTTTTCTCCTTTTCGCCTCTTTTCTGGGCGTATTATTCTTCTTTTTCTTCTTTTTTTTCGTCTAATGCATACCCCATCAGTGCAGCAATGCTTATTCAATACCGCCAGCAGATGGAGACACTGGGGGATAATTTTCTAAGGATTTATACTGATTTTTCCTGTCTGAATTTGTCGCACAGAAAGTTGCAGGCCAAATATGTGTGACATTTCTGCGACTTTAGCTTCTAGAGCATTTTTACAACATTATACATAGGTGCTGAATACATAAAAAGCGACTGTTCAGCGACAGACAAGTCGCATCGGCTGAAAGTAGGCCAGAATGTCAGTCCATGTTGGAGCAGGTTTAGATACAGTCTAAAGCATAGATCTCAAAGTCTGTGCACAGAATTTAGCAAGGGCCTCGCACCTTCTGATGCATCAGGTAGGTGCACAATAGCATAGCCTAACCCTCTGTACTTTGGTCTATATTGATGCGGGACATAGACAGCCAGCTGATGACCAATCCATTAGTGCAATGGATGGCTGGAAGCATTTGTCTTTGCCTTTGCAATACCACAGAAGCAATGCATGGTCAATGTACAGCAATGACACACCTGTGTGAACAGCCAGGAGACCCCCCCCCCCCCATGTTATGTTACATAGTTACATAGTTAGTACGGTCGAAAAAAGACATATGTCCATCACGTTCAACCAGGGAATTAAGGGGTAGGGGTGTGGCGCGATATTGGGGAAGGGATGAGATTTTATATTTCTTCATAAGCATTAATCTTATTTTGTCAATTAGGAACATTCAGCACCCACCCGCTATCAAGGCAGCTGCCTATCATGTCATGCCCTACCTGCACAGGTGTGCTGGCTACTCAAATGATCCAATTAAGGAGGCCATTTAGTCAGCAGCAGCAGAAGTCCTGTGCCTGGACGCTCCAACAGGGGCCAGACACAAGCAGAAGCAGAAGCAGCAGAAGCAGCAGCAGCACCACCTTTTGTTTATTGGCTGCAGCAGCAGCAAGGCCCACAGGGCTGGCTAGCTGGCTAGCCAGCAAGCAGGTAGCAATGAAAGTAGGAATCTTTCTTTTTAACCCTGTAAGGGGGTGGTGCACTGTACCCGAAGATACTGCCATATCGGGTCAATGCATAGGGCGACGGAAGCAAGCTTCGAAATCGGCCCCCGTTCTCAAAAATCCATTTAATATATGGTCCCCAGATAGGGGACGTATCAGATATTAAACTGATAAGAACAGATACTACACTTGATCTTAGCCAAAAGGCCGAGAAGCGATAACCGTGAAAGGGGCGGGCCCAACAAGGTCCCCTTCATGGGCACTATCACTGCTTGCTGTCAGGGAGGCTGCCAGACAATTTTCCATGCACACTCTGGGCTGGGGGGCAGTCAACCACCAGTACACACAGCAGAACCTAAACCCATACCATTATTGCTAAGCAGCAAGACAGGGGCCCATTGCACTCCCACGGGGCCTTTTTAAATGCAATCCATAACCCGGATTTGCCAGGAACCCTTCTTACTCCTCCTACTTGCATGTGACACTGGGCTTAGGATCTGCATAGGAAACACACACACAAGCACACACCTACCTTTGTTGCCTGCAGATGCCTCCTTGGCTGTCCCCAAACGGTATCAAACCAACACCCACGGGAAGCTGTAAGCATAGAGGACATGCCTGCACCCCATTGGACTTACCTGTGTGGGTTAAATCCGGGTTATTTGACAACCTATGGCGGTGATGGTTCTGCTCAGGCAGAGCAGTGCTGATGCTCCTCATAAAGCTGTCGCTGCTGTGAAGGTTCTAGGTGACATCACAAATCCCTTTGGTTACATACACAACAAAGCTGGGTTGTTGTTGTTTACACTCTGCAAGGCCTGTGGAAGTGAGTGACATCATAGCACTGTAGTTCTGAGGGTTCAAGATGGATGCAACAATCTCCTGTTGCTTCTATGAAGGCCGTAATAGACGACATCACCAAACAGCTCCATAGTCACATACACAGCAAAGGAGAGATGTTGTTTACACCTAGTGATGTCAGTGGTATTGAGTGACATCACAGCACAGTGCTAAGGCTCCTGGGCCTGGACACAGCAGCGGCTGCAATATCTCAACGGAGAATACGTTTATATCTATGTGTGTGTGTGCGCATATATATATATATATATATATATATATATATATATATATATATATATATTTCTCCGCCGAAATCACTTTTAAACCCATTTCCACCTTTTTTTCCCTTCTCTTCCTCTTACTTTTTTTTCACGTTTTTTTACGTTTTTCTCCTTTTCGCCTCTTTTCTGGGCGTATTATTCTTCTTTTTCTTCTTTTTTTTCGTCTAATGCATACCCCATCAGTGCAGCAATGCTTATTCAATACCGCCAGCAGATGGAGACACTGGGGGATAATTTTCTAAGGATTTATACTGATTTTTCCTGTCTGAATTTGTCGCACAGAAAGTTGCAGGCCAAATATGTGTGACATTTCTGCGACTTTAGCTTCTAGAGCATTTTTACAACATTATACATAGGTGCTGAATACATAAAAAGCGACTGTTCAGCGACAGACAAGTCGCATCGGCTGAAAGTAGGCCAGAATGTCAGTCCATGTTGGAGCAGGTTTAGATACAGTCTAAAGCATAGATCTCAAAGTCTGTGCACAGAATTTAGCAAGGGCCTCGCACCTTCTGATGCATCAGGTAGGTGCACAATAGCATAGCCTAACCCTCTGTACTTTGGTCTATATTGATGCGGGACATAGACAGCCAGCTGATGACCAATCCATTAGTGCAATGGATGGCTGGAAGCATTTGTCTTTGCCTTTGCAATACCACAGAAGCAATGCATGGTCAATGTACAGCAATGACACACCTGTGTGAACAGCCAGGAGACCCCCCCCCCCCCATGTTATGTTACATAGTTACATAGTTAGTACGGTCGAAAAAAGACATATGTCCATCACGTTCAACCAGGGAATTAAGGGGTAGGGGTGTGGCGCGATATTGGGGAAGGGATGAGATTTTATATTTCTTCATAAGCATTAATCTTATTTTGTCAATTAGGAACATTCAGCACCCACCCGCTATCAAGGCAGCTGCCTATCATGTCATGCCCTACCTGCACAGGTGTGCTGGCTACTCAAATGATCCAATTAAGGAGGCCATTTAGTCAGCAGCAGCAGAAGTCCTGTGCCTGGACGCTCCAACAGGGGCCAGACACAAGCAGAAGCAGAAGCAGCAGAAGCAGCAGCAGCACCACCTTTTGTTTATTGGCTGCAGCAGCAGCAAGGCCCACAGGGCTGGCTAGCTGGCTAGCCAGCAAGCAGGTAGCAATGAAAGTAGGAATCTTTCTTTTTAACCCTGTAAGGGGGTGGTGCACTGTACCCGAAGATACTGCCATATCGGGTCAATGCATAGGGCGACGGAAGCAAGCTTCGAAATCGGCCCCCGTTCTCAAAAATCCATTTAATATATGGTCCCCAGATAGGGGACGTATCAGATATTAAACTGATAAGAACAGATACTACACTTGATCTTAGCCAAAAGGCCGAGAAGCGATAACCGTGAAAGGGGCGGGCCCAACAAGGTCCCCTTCATGGGCACTATCACTGCTTGCTGTCAGGGAGGCTGCCAGACAATTTTCCATGCACACTCTGGGCTGGGGGGCAGTCAACCACCAGTACACACAGCAGAACCTAAACCCATACCATTATTGCTAAGCAGCAAGACAGGGGCCCATTGCACTCCCACGGGGCCTTTTTAAATGCAATCCATAACCCGGATTTGCCAGGAACCCTTCTTACTCCTCCTACTTGCATGTGACACTGGGCTTAGGATCTGCATAGGAAACACACACACAAGCACACACCTACCTTTGTTGCCTGCAGATGCCTCCTTGGCTGTCCCCAAACGGTATCAAACCAACACCCACGGGAAGCTGTAAGCATAGAGGACATGCCTGCACCCCATTGGACTTACCTGTGTGGGTTAAATCCGGGTTATTTGACAACCTATGGCGGTGATGGTTCTGCTCAGGCAGAGCAGTGCTGATGCTCCTCATAAAGCTGTCGCTGCTGTGAAGGTTCTAGGTGACATCACAAATCCCTTTGGTTACATACACAACAAAGCTGGGTTGTTGTTGTTTACACTCTGCAAGGCCTGTGGAAGTGAGTGACATCATAGCACTGTAGTTCTGAGGGTTCAAGATGGATGCAACAATCTCCTGTTGCTTCTATGAAGGCCGTAATAGACGACATCACCAAACAGCTCCATAGTCACATACACAGCAAAGGAGAGATGTTGTTTACACCTAGTGATGTCAGTGGTATTGAGTGACATCACAGCACAGTGCTAAGGCTCCTGGGCCTGGACACAGCAGCGGCTGCAATATCTCAACGGAGAATACGTTTATATCTATGTGTGTGTGTGCGCATATATATATATATATATATATATATATATATATATATATATATATATATTTCTCCGCCGAAATCACTTTTAAACCCATTTCCACCTTTTTTTCCCTTCTCTTCCTCTTACTTTTTTTTCACGTTTTTTTACGTTTTTCTCCTTTTCGCCTCTTTTCTGGGCGTATTATTCTTCTTTTTCTTCTTTTTTTTCGTCTAATGCATACCCCATCAGTGCAGCAATGCTTATTCAATACCGCCAGCAGATGGAGACACTGGGGGATAATTTTCTAAGGATTTATACTGATTTTTCCTGTCTGAATTTGTCGCACAGAAAGTTGCAGGCCAAATATGTGTGACATTTCTGCGACTTTAGCTTCTAGAGCATTTTTACAACATTATACATAGGTGCTGAATACATAAAAAGCGACTGTTCAGCGACAGACAAGTCGCATCGGCTGAAAGTAGGCCAGAATGTCAGTCCATGTTGGAGCAGGTTTAGATACAGTCTAAAGCATAGATCTCAAAGTCTGTGCACAGAATTTAGCAAGGGCCTCGCACCTTCTGATGCATCAGGTAGGTGCACAATAGCATAGCCTAACCCTCTGTACTTTGGTCTATATTGATGCGGGACATAGACAGCCAGCTGATGACCAATCCATTAGTGCAATGGATGGCTGGAAGCATTTGTCTTTGCCTTTGCAATACCACAGAAGCAATGCATGGTCAATGTACAGCAATGACACACCTGTGTGAACAGCCAGGAGACCCCCCCCCCCCATGTTATGTTACATAGTTACATAGTTAGTACGGTCGAAAAAAGACATATGTCCATCACGTTCAACCAGGGAATTAAGGGGTAGGGGTGTGGCGCGATATTGGGGAAGGGATGAGATTTTATATTTCTTCATAAGCATTAATCTTATTTTGTCAATTAGGAACATTCAGCACCCACCCGCTATCAAGGCAGCTGCCTATCATGTCATGCCCTACCTGCACAGGTGTGTTGGCTACTCAAATGATCCAATTAAGGAGGCCATTTAGTCAGCAGCAGCAGAAGTCCTGTGCCTGGACGCTCCAACAGGGGCCAGACACAAGCAGAAGCAGAAGCAGCAGAAGCAGCAGCAGCACCACCTTTTGTTTATTGGCTGCAGCAGCAGCAAGGCCCACAGGGCTGGCTAGCTGGCTAGCCAGCAAGCAGGTAGCAATGAAAGTAGGAATCTTTCTTTTTAACCCTGTAAGGGGGTGGTGCACTGTACCCGAAGATACTGCCATATCGGGTCAATGCATAGGGCGACGGAAGCAAGCTTCGAAATCGGCCCCCGTTCTCAAAAATCCATTTAATATATGGTCCCCAGATAGGGGACGTATCAGATATTAAACTGATAAGAACAGATACTACACTTGATCTTAGCCAAAAGGCCGAGAAGCGATAACCGTGAAAGGGGCGGGCCCAACAAGGTCCCCTTCATGGGCACTATCACTGCTTGCTGTCAGGGAGGCTGCCAGACAATTTTCCATGCACACTCTGGGCTGGGGGGCAGTCAACCACCAGTACACACAGCAGAACCTAAACCCATACCATTATTGCTAAGCAGCAAGACAGGGGCCCATTGCACTCCCACGGGGCCTTTTTAAATGCAATCCATAACCCGGATTTGCCAGGAACCCTTCTTACTCCTCCTACTTGCATGTGACACTGGGCTTAGGATCTGCATAGGAAACACACACACAAGCACACACCTACCTTTGTTGCCTGCAGATGCCTCCTTGGCTGTCCCCAAACGGTATCAAACCAACACCCACGGGAAGCTGTAAGCATAGAGGACATGCCTGCACCCCATTGGACTTACCTGTGTGGGTTAAATCCGGGTTATTTGACAACCTATGGCGGTGATGGTTCTGCTCAGGCAGAGCAGTGCTGATGCTCCTCATAAAGCTGTCGCTGCTGTGAAGGTTCTAGGTGACATCACAAATCCCTTTGGTTACATACACAACAAAGCTGGGTTGTTGTTGTTTACACTCTGCAAGGCCTGTGGAAGTGAGTGACATCATAGCACTGTAGTTCTGAGGGTTCAAGATGGATGCAACAATCTCCTGTTGCTTCTATGAAGGCCGTAATAGACGACATCACCAAACAGCTCCATAGTCACATACACAGCAAAGGAGAGATGTTGTTTACACCTAGTGATGTCAGTGGTATTGAGTGACATCACAGCACAGTGCTAAGGCTCCTGGGCCTGGACACAGCAGCGGCTGCAATATCTCAACGGAGAATACGTTTATATCTATGTGTGTGTGTGCGCATATATATATATATATATATATATATATATATATATATATATATATATATATATATTTCTCCGCCGAAATCACTTTTAAACCCATTTCCACCTTTTTTTCCCTTCTCTTCCTCTTACTTTTTTTTCACGTTTTTTTACGTTTTTCTCCTTTTCGCCTCTTTTCTGGGCGTATTATTCTTCTTTTTCTTCTTTTTTTTCGTCTAATGCATACCCCATCAGTGCAGCAATGCTTATTCAATACCGCCAGCAGATGGAGACACTGGGGGATAATTTTCTAAGGATTTATACTGATTTTTCCTGTCTGAATTTGTCGCACAGAAAGTTGCAGGCCAAATATGTGTGACATTTCTGCGACTTTAGCTTCTAGAGCATTTTTACAACATTATACATAGGTGCTGAATACATAAAAAGCGACTGTTCAGCGACAGACAAGTCGCATCGGCTGAAAGTAGGCCAGAATGTCAGTCCATGTTGGAGCAGGTTTAGATACAGTCTAAAGCATAGATCTCAAAGTCTGTGCACAGAATTTAGCAAGGGCCTCGCACCTTCTGATGCATCAGGTAGGTGCACAATAGCATAGCCTAACCCTCTGTACTTTGGTCTATATTGATGCGGGACATAGACAGCCAGCTGATGACCAATCCATTAGTGCAATGGATGGCTGGAAGCATTTGTCTTTGCCTTTGCAATACCACAGAAGCAATGCATGGTCAATGTACAGCAATGACACACCTGTGTGAACAGCCAGGAGACCCCCCCCCCCCCCATGTTATGTTACATAGTTACATAGTTAGTACGGTCGAAAAAAGACATATGTCCATCACGTTCAACCAGGGAATTAAGGGGTAGGGGTGTGGCGCGATATTGGGGAAGGGATGAGATTTTATATTTCTTCATAAGCATTAATCTTATTTTGTCAATTAGGAACATTCAGCACCCACCCGCTATCAAGGCAGCTGCCTATCATGTCATGCCCTACCTGCACAGGTGTGCTGGCTACTCAAATGATCCAATTAAGGAGGCCATTTAGTCAGCAGCAGCAGAAGTCCTGTGCCTGGACGCTCCAACAGGGGCCAGACACAAGCAGAAGCAGAAGCAGCAGAAGCAGCAGCAGCACCACCTTTTGTTTATTGGCTGCAGCAGCAGCAAGGCCCACAGGGCTGGCTAGCTGGCTAGCCAGCAAGCAGGTAGCAATGAAAGTAGGAATCTTTCTTTTTAACCCTGTAAGGGGGTGGTGCACTGTACCCGAAGATACTGCCATATCGGGTCAATGCATAGGGCGACGGAAGCAAGCTTCGAAATCGGCCCCCGTTCTCAAAAATCCATTTAATATATGGTCCCCAGATAGGGGACGTATCAGATATTAAACTGATAAGAACAGATACTACACTTGATCTTAGCCAAAAGGCCGAGAAGCGATAACCGTGAAAGGGGCGGGCCCAACAAGGTCCCCTTCATGGGCACTATCACTGCTTGCTGTCAGGGAGGCTGCCAGACAATTTTCCATGCACACTCTGGGCTGGGGGGCAGTCAACCACCAGTACACACAGCAGAACCTAAACCCATACCATTATTGCTAAGCAGCAAGACAGGGGCCCATTGCACTCCCACGGGGCCTTTTTAAATGCAATCCATAACCCGGATTTGCCAGGAACCCTTCTTACTCCTCCTACTTGCATGTGACACTGGGCTTAGGATCTGCATAGGAAACACACACACAAGCACACACCTACCTTTGTTGCCTGCAGATGCCTCCTTGGCTGTCCCCAAACGGTATCAAACCAACACCCACGGGAAGCTGTAAGCATAGAGGACATGCCTGCACCCCATTGGACTTACCTGTGTGGGTTAAATCCGGGTTATTTGACAACCTATGGCGGTGATGGTTCTGCTCAGGCAGAGCAGTGCTGATGCTCCTCATAAAGCTGTCGCTGCTGTGAAGGTTCTAGGTGACATCACAAATCCCTTTGGTTACATACACAACAAAGCTGGGTTGTTGTTGTTTACACTCTGCAAGGCCTGTGGAAGTGAGTGACATCATAGCACTGTAGTTCTGAGGGTTCAAGATGGATGCAACAATCTCCTGTTGCTTCTATGAAGGCCGTAATAGACGACATCACCAAACAGCTCCATAGTCACATACACAGCAAAGGAGAGATGTTGTTTACACCTAGTGATGTCAGTGGTATTGAGTGACATCACAGCACAGTGCTAAGGCTCCTGGGCCTGGACACAGCAGCGGCTGCAATATCTCAACGGAGAATACGTTTATATCTATGTGTGTGTGTGCGCATATATATATATATATATATATATATATATATATATATATATATATATTCTCCGCCGAAATCACTTTTAAACCCATTTCCACCTTTTTTTCCCTTCTCTTCCTCTTACTTTTTTTTCACGTTTTTTTACGTTTTTCTCCTTTTCGCCTCTTTTCTGGGCGTATTATTCTTCTTTTTCTTCTTTTTTTTCGTCTAATGCATACCCCATCAGTGCAGCAATGCTTATTCAATACCGCCAGCAGATGGAGACACTGGGGGATAATTTTCTAAGGATTTATACTGATTTTTCCTGTCTGAATTTGTCGCACAGAAAGTTGCAGGCCAAATATGTGTGACATTTCTGCGACTTTAGCTTCTAGAGCATTTTTACAACATTATACATAGGTGCTGAATACATAAAAAGCGACTGTTCAGCGACAGACAAGTCGCATCGGCTGAAAGTAGGCCAGAATGTCAGTCCATGTTGGAGCAGGTTTAGATACAGTCTAAAGCATAGATCTCAAAGTCTGTGCACAGAATTTAGCAAGGGCCTCGCACCTTCTGATGCATCAGGTAGGTGCACAATAGCATAGCCTAACCCTCTGTACTTTGGTCTATATTGATGCGGGACATAGACAGCCAGCTGATGACCAATCCATTAGTGCAATGGATGGCTGGAAGCATTTGTCTTTGCCTTTGCAATACCACAGAAGCAATGCATGGTCAATGTACAGCAATGACACACCTGTGTGAACAGCCAGGAGACCCCCCCCCCCCCCATGTTATGTTACATAGTTACATAGTTAGTACGGTCGAAAAAAGACATATGTCCATCACGTTCAACCAGGGAATTAAGGGGTAGGGGTGTGGCGCGATATTGGGGAAGGGATGAGATTTTATATTTCTTCATAAGCATTAATCTTATTTTGTCAATTAGGAACATTCAGCACCCACCCGCTATCAAGGCAGCTGCCTATCATGTCATGCCCTACCTGCACAGGTGTGCTGGCTACTCAAATGATCCAATTAAGGAGGCCATTTAGTCAGCAGCAGCAGAAGTCCTGTGCCTGGACGCTCCAACAGGGGCCAGACACAAGCAGAAGCAGAAGCAGCAGAAGCAGCAGCAGCACCACCTTTTGTTTATTGGCTGCAGCAGCAGCAAGGCCCACAGGGCTGGCTAGCTGGCTAGCCAGCAAGCAGGTAGCAATGAAAGTAGGAATCTTTCTTTTTAACCCTGTAAGGGGGTGGTGCACTGTACCCGAAGATACTGCCATATCGGGTCAATGCATAGGGCGACGGAAGCAAGCTTCGAAATCGGCCCCCGTTCTCAAAAATCCATTTAATATATGGTCCCCAGATAGGGGACGTATCAGATATTAAACTGATAAGAACAGATACTACACTTGATCTTAGCCAAAAGGCCGAGAAGCGATAACCGTGAAAGGGGCGGGCCCAACAAGGTCCCCTTCATGGGCACTATCACTGCTTGCTGTCAGGGAGGCTGCCAGACAATTTTCCATGCACACTCTGGGCTGGGGGGCAGTCAACCACCAGTACACACAGCAGAACCTAAACCCATACCATTATTGCTAAGCAGCAAGACAGGGGCCCATTGCACTCCCACGGGGCCTTTTTAAATGCAATCCATAACCCGGATTTGCCAGGAACCCTTCTTACTCCTCCTACTTGCATGTGACACTGGGCTTAGGATCTGCATAGGAAACACACACACAAGCACACACCTACCTTTGTTGCCTGCAGATGCCTCCTTGGCTGTCCCCAAACGGTATCAAACCAACACCCACGGGAAGCTGTAAGCATAGAGGACATGCCTGCACCCCATTGGACTTACCTGTGTGGGTTAAATCCGGGTTATTTGACAACCTATGGCGGTGATGGTTCTGCTCAGGCAGAGCAGTGCTGATGCTCCTCATAAAGCTGTCGCTGCTGTGAAGGTTCTAGGTGACATCACAAATCCCTTTGGTTACATACACAACAAAGCTGGGTTGTTGTTGTTTACACTCTGCAAGGCCTGTGGAAGTGAGTGACATCATAGCACTGTAGTTCTGAGGGTTCAAGATGGATGCAACAATCTCCTGTTGCTTCTATGAAGGCCGTAATAGACGACATCACCAAACAGCTCCATAGTCACATACACAGCAAAGGAGAGATGTTGTTTACACCTAGTGATGTCAGTGGTATTGAGTGACATCACAGCACAGTGCTAAGGCTCCTGGGCCTGGACACAGCAGCGGCTGCAATATCTCAACGGAGAATACGTTTATATCTATGTGTGTGTGTGCGCATATATATATATATATATATATATATATATATATATATATATATTCTCCGCCGAAATCACTTTTAAACCCATTTCCACCTTTTTTTCCCTTCTCTTCCTCTTACTTTTTTTTCACGTTTTTTTACGTTTTTCTCCTTTTCGCCTCTTTTCTGGGCGTATTATTCTTCTTTTTCTTCTTTTTTTTCGTCTAATGCATACCCCATCAGTGCAGCAATGCTTATTCAATACCGCCAGCAGATGGAGACACTGGGGGATAATTTTCTAAGGATTTATACTGATTTTTCCTGTCTGAATTTGTCGCACAGAAAGTTGCAGGCCAAATATGTGTGACATTTCTGCGACTTTAGCTTCTAGAGCATTTTTACAACATTATACATAGGTGCTGAATACATAAAAAGCGACTGTTCAGCGACAGACAAGTCGCATCGGCTGAAAGTAGGCCAGAATGTCAGTCCATGTTGGAGCAGGTTTAGATACAGTCTAAAGCATAGATCTCAAAGTCTGTGCACAGAATTTAGCAAGGGCCTCGCACCTTCTGATGCATCAGGTAGGTGCACAATAGCATAGCCTAACCCTCTGTACTTTGGTCTATATTGATGCGGGACATAGACAGCCAGCTGATGACCAATCCATTAGTGCAATGGATGGCTGGAAGCATTTGTCTTTGCCTTTGCAATACCACAGAAGCAATGCATGGTCAATGTACAGCAATGACACACCTGTGTGAACAGCCAGGAGACCCCCCCCCCCCCATGTTATGTTACATAGTTACATAGTTAGTACGGTCGAAAAAAGACATATGTCCATCACGTTCAACCAGGGAATTAAGGGGTAGGGGTGTGGCGCGATATTGGGGAAGGGATGAGATTTTATATTTCTTCATAAGCATTAATCTTATTTTGTCAATTAGGAACATTCAGCACCCACCCGCTATCAAGGCAGCTGCCTATCATGTCATGCCCTACCTGCACAGGTGTGCTGGCTACTCAAATGATCCAATTAAGGAGGCCATTTAGTCAGCAGCAGCAGAAGTCCTGTGCCTGGACGCTCCAACAGGGGCCAGACACAAGCAGAAGCAGAAGCAGCAGAAGCAGCAGCAGCACCACCTTTTGTTTATTGGCTGCAGCAGCAGCAAGGCCCACAGGGCTGGCTAGCTGGCTAGCCAGCAAGCAGGTAGCAATGAAAGTAGGAATCTTTCTTTTTAACCCTGTAAGGGGGTGGTGCACTGTACCCGAAGATACTGCCATATCGGGTCAATGCATAGGGCGACGGAAGCAAGCTTCGAAATCGGCCCCCGTTCTCAAAAATCCATTTAATATATGGTCCCCAGATAGGGGACGTATCAGATATTAAACTGATAAGAACAGATACTACACTTGATCTTAGCCAAAAGGCCGAGAAGCGATAACCGTGAAAGGGGCGGGCCCAACAAGGTCCCCTTCATGGGCACTATCACTGCTTGCTGTCAGGGAGGCTGCCAGACAATTTTCCATGCACACTCTGGGCTGGGGGGCAGTCAACCACCAGTACACACAGCAGAACCTAAACCCATACCATTATTGCTAAGCAGCAAGACAGGGGCCCATTGCACTCCCACGGGGCCTTTTTAAATGCAATCCATAACCCGGATTTGCCAGGAACCCTTCTTACTCCTCCTACTTGCATGTGACACTGGGCTTAGGATCTGCATAGGAAACACACACACAAGCACACACCTACCTTTGTTGCCTGCAGATGCCTCCTTGGCTGTCCCCAAACGGTATCAAACCAACACCCACGGGAAGCTGTAAGCATAGAGGACATGCCTGCACCCCATTGGACTTACCTGTGTGGGTTAAATCCGGGTTATTTGACAACCTATGGCGGTGATGGTTCTGCTCAGGCAGAGCAGTGCTGATGCTCCTCATAAAGCTGTCGCTGCTGTGAAGGTTCTAGGTGACATCACAAATCCCTTTGGTTACATACACAACAAAGCTGGGTTGTTGTTGTTTACACTCTGCAAGGCCTGTGGAAGTGAGTGACATCATAGCACTGTAGTTCTGAGGGTTCAAGATGGATGCAACAATCTCCTGTTGCTTCTATGAAGGCCGTAATAGACGACATCACCAAACAGCTCCATAGTCACATACACAGCAAAGGAGAGATGTTGTTTACACCTAGTGATGTCAGTGGTATTGAGTGACATCACAGCACAGTGCTAAGGCTCCTGGGCCTGGACACAGCAGCGGCTGCAATATCTCAACGGAGAATACGTTTATATCTATGTGTGTGTGTGCGCATATATATATATATATATATATATATATATATATATATATATATATATTCTCCGCCGAAATCACTTTTAAACCCATTTCCACCTTTTTTTCCCTTCTCTTCCTCTTACTTTTTTTTCACGTTTTTTTACGTTTTTCTCCTTTTCGCCTCTTTTCTGGGCGTATTATTCTTCTTTTTCTTCTTTTTTTTCGTCTAATGCATACCCCATCAGTGCAGCAATGCTTATTCAATACCGCCAGCAGATGGAGACACTGGGGGATAATTTTCTAAGGATTTATACTGATTTTTCCTGTCTGAATTTGTTGCACAGAAAGTTGCAGGCCAAATATGTGTGACATTTCTGCGACTTTAGCTTCTAGAGCATTTTTACAACATTATACATAGGTGCTGAATACATAAAAAGCGACTGTTCAGCGACAGACAAGTCGCATCGGCTGAAAGTAGGCCAGAATGTCAGTCCATGTTGGAGCAGGTTTAGATACAGTCTAAAGCATAGATCTCAAAGTCTGTGCACAGAATTTAGCAAGGGCCTCGCACCTTCTGATGCATCAGGTAGGTGCACAATAGCATAGCCTAACCCTCTGTACTTTGGTCTATATTGATGCGGGACATAGACAGCCAGCTGATGACCAATCCATTAGTGCAATGGATGGCTGGAAGCATTTGTCTTTGCCTTTGCAATACCACAGAAGCAATGCATGGTCAATGTACAGCAATGACACACCTGTGTGAACAGCCAGGAGACCCCCCCCCCCCCATGTTATGTTACATAGTTACATAGTTAGTACGGTCGAAAAAAGACATATGTCCATCACGTTCAACCAGGGAATTAAGGGGTAGGGGTGTGGCGCGATATTGGGGAAGGGATGAGATTTTATATTTCTTCATAAGCATTAATCTTATTTTGTCAATTAGGAACATTCAGCACCCACCCGCTATCAAGGCAGCTGCCTATCATGTCATGCCCTACCTGCACAGGTGTGCTGGCTACTCAAATGATCCAATTAAGGAGGCCATTTAGTCAGCAGCAGCAGAAGTCCTGTGCCTGGACGCTCCAACAGGGGCCAGACACAAGCAGAAGCAGAAGCAGCAGAAGCAGCAGCAGCACCACCTTTTGTTTATTGGCTGCAGCAGCAGCAAGGCCCACAGGGCTGGCTAGCTGGCTAGCCAGCAAGCAGGTAGCAATGAAAGTAGGAATCTTTCTTTTTAACCCTGTAAGGGGGTGGTGCACTGTACCCGAAGATACTGCCATATCGGGTCAATGCATAGGGCGACGGAAGCAAGCTTCGAAATCGGCCCCCGTTCTCAAAAATCCATTTAATATATGGTCCCCAGATAGGGGACGTATCAGATATTAAACTGATAAGAACAGATAAGGTTTCAACAAAATTTTATTGAATAAATAAGAAACCATACAAAATTTAAAATGCAAAATAATAAAAGGTTCACAAAAGTTTTAAAATACAAATAATAAAACCAGTAATAAAAGGAGAAAAAATAAAAATGGCAGGATAAAACATTATACAAATGTCATAAAAACTGATTATACTGTTATTTCGTTCCATAGAGGCAGACACCACATGGATGCTGCCTCGCTGGCCCCCAACTGTTTCTTGTCTCTTAGGTAATAGATGTACATCTCACTCAGGGCCAGCTTTATACAGTTTTTAACATCAATAAAATCATGTTTAAAAAGTAAGATGTTCCTAACTTTCCAGATGGCATTTTTAAAACAATTAATAATCATCCAGCAGATCATCTGCTGTTTAAAATTGGGGCAGTTAAAAAGACCGTAAAAGACACATTCGTGATTAAAATCTTTTAGGCCGCAGGCCCACTTCAAAAGTGGGCCTACCTTCCTCCAAAGCTCCCGTGCAAAAGGGCAGTTCCAAAATATGTGCAGCACCGTTTCGTCCACTCCGCAGCCATCTCTCGGGCACTTGGCTCTCGCCACCAGTCCTCGCCTGTGCTGAAACTCACGAGTAGGGAGGCACTGGTGGACGATTGCCCAGGCAAGATCCCTGTGTACATTCGCCAGAAACTTCCCGTACACGTTCCGCCATACCTTTTTGGATCTTGCCTGTGTGAAATTGGACACTGCCAGGGTAACCTCACTCCGCCTGAGGACCTTTGATACCTTTCTCTGGTCCCCCAGTATGTCAGGCTCCAAATCTTGGAGACCTAGGAGCCTGACTGTCTTTTCCAACACCACATAATGTTTTGGGGGACACAGAAGCACCGGAGCGTTCAGAGGGATGCGCAACCATCTTTTAAAAACCATGCCCGCAGCGTACCTTAAAAAGCAGCTAAAAATGCCATCGGATTTAATAATTTTAAAACAGAAACAGAAATACTTTATGTAAAAGAAAGTAAAAAGGTTAGGAACATCTTTCCCGCCATTATCTTTACTTTTGTACATAAAATCACGCTTTAATTTCTCCATTTTTGAACCCCATAAAAAAGTAAAAACAATTCTAGTTACTTTTTTAATGTATAAAATAGATGGAGGAAATACCATGGCAATGTATAGCATAATAGGGAGTAAAACCATCTTTATTATTAAAATCTTCCCCTCCATGGTAAGGTTTCTAAGATTCCACATTAAAATCTTCTTCTCCATCTTAGCTATAGCTGAATCCCAGTTAGGGCTCCCATCATTGACCTGGTTAAAAACAATACCTAAAACTTTAATTTGATCCTGTTGCATTGTGACTCCTGGGGTGATGGATGAATCCCAGGAGCCAATATAAAAACAGTCACATTTATCTGTGTTTAGCTTAAAACCAGAGACCTCGCAGAAATAGCTGGTGTTCCTCAATGCCCCCCTCATGGATGGAGAGTCCGGGCACAGTATGGTGACATCATCCATGTACCCCAACACCTTTAGATGGGTCCCTCCTCCACCAGGTATCGGTACGCCTCTTACTACCCGGTCTTTTCTGAGGAGGGCCATCAGTGGTTCGATTGCGCAAATAAAAAGGAGTGGGGACAGGGGGCAGCCCTGTTTGACACCTGATAAAAGAGGAACACCGCTGGTTAAAAAGCCATTAACAGAGACTTGACTAAAACAGGATCGGTATAAAAGCATGATTCGGCTTAAAATCGTTTCAGGCACTGCCATCTTTTTAAGAACTAAAAACAGGTATTCATGGGAGACCCTATCAAAGGCTTTTTCAAAGTCTAAGGATAAAATTGCTACAGTTTGATTTCTATCCTTAAAATACCATAAAACATCTCTTAAAATATTTAGGGATTCAGCTATAGACCTTCCAGGTACCCCACAAACCTGATTTGGGTGAATTAATTTATGAATAAAAGGTTTAAAACGGACAGCTAATAACTTGGCTAAAACTTTATAATCGACATTTAAAAGTGTGATGGGGCGCCAATTTTTTAGCATATCCTTTTCACCCTTTTTAAAAAGTAATGATACAATCCCCCTCCTCCAGGAAGGGGGAAGTTCATTAACAATAAAAGTTTCTTTATACAATAAAACCATATCATCCTTTAAAATATCCCAAAAAGCTAAATAAAATTCGATGGGTAAACCATCTTCCCCAGGGGCCTTCCCACTAGAAAAACTTTTAAAAACAAATAAAAGTTCATCTAAGTTAAGATCACGGGATAAAACCTCCTGGTCTAAAACATCTAGCTTAAAATCAAGGGAATTAAGAACATGTTCTAAAAAGGATGGATTAAGATCTTTCTTATTAAAAAGAAGCTGGTAGAAGTTAAAAACTGCATCTAACATGCCTTTTGGAGTGGATTCACCCTCAAGGTTTTGGATGATATCCCTCCTATTCATCACTTTTTTAAAAAAGAAACGGGAACATTTCTCGCCCTCCTCCAGGTGCTGCACATGTGAGTTAAAAATGATTTGTTTCCCTTTCTTTTCTATGGCATGTTTTATTTCAGTTTTAAGGTTTAAAATATCATTTTCTACATCCATACCAGCTTCTTTCAATTTAAAAAGTACATTTAAACGCATGTTAAGAACATAAAACCACTGTTTTTCCATTTTTGCCTTCTTCTTACCTGCTTTGATAAAAAAAAATCTGATTTTAGATTTGGTGCCCTCCCACCAGTGCAGCATAGGCTCGTGGGGTTTTCTTTGTGATTGCCAGCATTGGTAGGTCCGCACAAACTCCTCTTTTATCTCAGGGTCCTCTAGGAGTGTGGTGTTTAATCTCCAGAGGCCCCTTTTTGCTTTTTGCTCCCCCTCTAGCTCCAGGACCACCAAGAGGAGCTTATGATCAGAGAAGATATTCTGCTCGAGCGTGCATTTCAGGGGTTTAAAAGCTCTAGAGGAAAAAATAAAATCGATTCTGGAGCTCACTCTTCCATTGGACCATGTGGCGCCTGGGTCCTCCGGCAAGAGATCCTTCCAGCAATCTTTCAAATTAAAATCATCAATAAAATTTTTAAGCAGGTAAGAAGTGCGGTCTTTACGATTAATATCCCCACCCTGCCGGTGTTCCCCATCACGTATGCAGTTAAAATCACCTCCCACCAGCAGGGGGGAAGACCCAACACAAAACAGTGGTAAAATTTCAAATAGTTCTGCCCGCTCCTGTTTATCAGGAGGGGCATACACATTTAAAACACGAATTAAAAGTCCATTAAAATATAGATGAATTAAAAGAGCTCTGCCAGGCACAATCTCAGTTACTGTATGAATAGAAAAGGACTGGCCTCGGCAGAGCAGCCCAACACCCACAGAACGACAGTCATTTGCACCGGACCATATGGATGGGCCCAGCTTCCAGTCTTCTTTTAAGTCTTTATAGTCCATTTTACTAGGGATTCCACATTCTTGTAGCAGGCAAAGGTCAAAGTCACATGTCTCTAGATAAGAAAATAAAGCAGCCCTGCGATCAGGGCTCTTTAAGGACCTCACATTGAGTGAGGCAATTTTTACAGGGATAGGCATAGTTTATGGAGAGTCCGTGCTTGGAGAATCAAAGTCAATAATAAGCTGCGTACCGTCATCCCCCGCCTGCGGGGTCATCAGCTCCTTGATGTTCTGAGGGTCGGAGCTTGAGATCGATGATGCCCCGACCCTGAGCTCGCTCTCGTCCGAACTACGGCACGCCGCTTTCCTTTGAATGTCTTCCTCTTCTTCTTCTCTTTGTCTTTTAAATGTCACACTGCTGTCCATATCCTCTGTGTTGCTCTCACTCGATGTAATCTCTGGCCCCCGGCTGATGGATCTGCGTCTTCTTTCATCATTTGATGACTGGAACTGCTGCACAGGGGCCTGTGAGGCCTCTTTTCCGGAACCTTTGCCGCTACCTTGGGAAGTTTTCATCGCTTGTTCCCCAGCAAGCGTTGCTGAGGACTGTTGCTCCAACTTCCCCATCGATCGACGATGGCCAGTTTTACCCACCGGGTCCACTGCTGGCGGGGCAGCAAACCCTGGTTTGGCGCCACTTGTCTTCTTGGCCCTGTCCTGTATAGGCGGAGTAACAGGACCGGGCTCAGACCTGGCCACCTGGCTCCCCTTCCGGCGGGCTTTCACCGGGGCCTCTTCGTCCGGAGCAGGGCGACCCTGGGCCAAGCCAGTACCTGGCTTATGCTGCAATTTTGGGTCCACTTTTGCCCCCACCGAGGCCCGTCGGCTGCCACCCGCCACAGGTGAGCCCCCTTCAGAAGTTTCGGCGGGCTCTTGAGCCAGGTAGGAAGTCGATCGACGTCTTTCAATTTCCCGGGCAGTAAACTCGATCACCCGCCCGGGCTTCGTGGAATTCCCATGGCCTCCCCCTAGCACTACCACCGGTGGGCCCCCCGATGGAGCACCAGAGGTCTTGGGCCTGGACCCATCAGTACCTGCCATCTGGGGTTTGGGCATCTTAAAAAAGGACGTCTTTTGTCCTGTCCCCTCTTTGGGTGGGCCCAGCCTTGACCCACCCATCGTAGTTTTTGCTTTATGGGGACAGGAATTAAAATCGTGATTTTCCTCTCCGCAGAGGTTGCACCTTATCGTATGGCTACATCTTGAGGCTATGTGACCTTCTTGGCCACACCTATTGCAGCGAATCACACGCTCCGCGCCGCAGGTCTCCTGGGTGTGGCCAAACCTCAAGCAATTTCGGCAATACATAGGCATTTGAGGATAGAACAGGAAGCCCCGAACTCTCCCGATGGCAAAATTTGGGGGCGGATGGCAAAGACCCCCAATACCACCGGGATCCTTACGGAGCTTGACCCAGAACTTCCTCTTGCCGTTCCAGAACCGCACGGAGTTCAAGATTTTGTTTGCGAATCGCACCTCTTCGCAGTATCGCCGAAGAAAAGTGGCTATATCCTCCGTGGTCACATGAGGGCTGTGCATAGCCACCACCAACGGTATATGTTCCTCACCATAGAGGAACTGGAACGAAAGACCGTCGAGTCGATCGTCCCTCTGGTCCGCACCAGACAAGGTTGCATAGATGTTATCGCAACACGCCGTGGCCGTGAAGGTGACGGTATACAGGCCACGGCTTTCCTGGTCATTTAGACACAGGATGTCCTCCCTATTGAGGCGGAAGTAGTCAAGAAGAATCACCTCCGCAATGAAGCGGAGGTTCTTCAACTGACGATGGCTCTCCGACACCTCTATGCGGATGGTATTTCGCATCGACATTTCCCCAGAGGGGAAAGCCCAGGAGAACGGCATCTTCCACACCCAGGGACTAAGCCCCTTCCCCAATAGCAGCAGGGGCTCGGAATCCCGCTATAAAAGCGGAACCCTTACCCAAGGCAGAGGTCGGGGGTACCCTAGGTGCTTCCGAAGCTACAGGTAACGCTCAACGTACCGAAAATGCCTTCTGAGACACAAGGTCCCAGAGACAGGGGGATCGCAACCCGTTGTCCGTGGACTAAGCCCGCTCCCCAATAGCAGCAAGGGGGTGAAGTCCCTCCGTAAGGAGAGACAATCCCCCAAGGCCGAGAAGCGGGGTACCACAGACACCTTCCGACCAGACCAAATGCAGATACTACACTTGATCTTAGCCAAAAGGCCGAGAAGCGATAACCGTGAAAGGGGCGGGCCCAACAAGGTCCCCTTCATGGGCACTATCACTGCTTGCTGTCAGGGAGGCTGCCAGACAATTTTCCATGCACACTCTGGGCTGGGGGGCAGTCAACCACCAGTACACACAGCAGAACCTAAACCCATACCATTATTGCTAAGCAGCAAGACAGGGGCCCATTGCACTCCCACGGGGCCTTTTTAAATGCAATCCATAACCCGGATTTGCCAGGAACCCTTCTTACTCCTCCTACTTGCATGTGACACTGGGCTTAGGATCTGCATAGGAAACACACACACAAGCACACACCTACCTTTGTTGCCTGCAGATGCCTCCTTGGCTGTCCCCAAACGGTATCAAACCAACACCCACGGGAAGCTGTAAGCATAGAGGACATGCCTGCACCCCATTGGACTTACCTGTGTGGGTTAAATCCGGGTTATTTGACAACCTATGGCGGTGATGGTTCTGCTCAGGCAGAGCAGTGCTGATGCTCCTCATAAAGCTGTCGCTGCTGTGAAGGTTCTAGGTGACATCACAAATCCCTTTGGTTACATACACAACAAAGCTGGGTTGTTGTTGTTTACACTCTGCAAGGCCTGTGGAAGTGAGTGACATCATAGCACTGTAGTTCTGAGGGTTCAAGATGGATGCAACAATCTCCTGTTGCTTCTATGAAGGCCGTAATAGACGACATCACCAAACAGCTCCATAGTCACATACACAGCAAAGGAGAGATGTTGTTTACACCTAGTGATGTCAGTGGTATTGAGTGACATCACAGCACAGTGCTAAGGCTCCTGGGCCTGGACACAGCAGCGGCTGCAATATCTCAACGGAGAATACGTTTATATCTATGTGTGTGTGTGCGCATATATATATATATATATATATATATATATATATATATATATATATTTCTCCGCCGAAATCACTTTTAAACCCATTTCCACCTTTTTTTCCCTTCTCTTCCTCTTACTTTTTTTTCACGTTTTTTTACGTTTTTCTCCTTTTCGCCTCTTTTCTGGGCGTATTATTCTTCTTTTTCTTCTTTTTTTTCGTCTAATGCATACCCCATCAGTGCAGCAATGCTTATTCAATACCGCCAGCAGATGGAGACACTGGGGGATAATTTTCTAAGGATTTATACTGATTTTTCCTGTCTGAATTTGTCGCACAGAAAGTTGCAGGCCAAATATGTGTGACATTTCTGCGACTTTAGCTTCTAGAGCATTTTTACAACATTATACATAGGTGCTGAATACATAAAAAGCGACTGTTCAGCGACAGACAAGTCGCATCGGCTGAAAGTAGGCCAGAATGTCAGTCCATGTTGGAGCAGGTTTAGATACAGTCTAAAGCATAGATCTCAAAGTCTGTGCACAGAATTTAGCAAGGGCCTCGCACCTTCTGATGCATCAGGTAGGTGCACAATAGCATAGCCTAACCCTCTGTACTTTGGTCTATATTGATGCGGGACATAGACAGCCAGCTGATGACCAATCCATTAGTGCAATGGATGGCTGGAAGCATTTGTCTTTGCCTTTGCAATACCACAGAAGCAATGCATGGTCAATGTACAGCAATGACACACCTGTGTGAACAGCCAGGAGACCCCCCCCCCCCCATGTTATGTTACATAGTTACATAGTTAGTACGGTCGAAAAAAGACATATGTCCATCACGTTCAACCAGGGAATTAAGGGGTAGGGGTGTGGCGCGATATTGGGGAAGGGATGAGATTTTATATTTCTTCATAAGCATTAATCTTATTTTGTCAATTAGGAACATTCAGCACCCACCCGCTATCAAGGCAGCTGCCTATCATGTCATGCCCTACCTGCACAGGTGTGCTGGCTACTCAAATGATCCAATTAAGGAGGCCATTTAGTCAGCAGCAGCAGAAGTCCTGTGCCTGGACGCTCCAACAGGGGCCAGACACAAGCAGAAGCAGAAGCAGCAGAAGCAGCAGCAGCACCACCTTTTGTTTATTGGCTGCAGCAGCAGCAAGGCCCACAGGGCTGGCTAGCTGGCTAGCCAGCAAGCAGGTAGCAATGAAAGTAGGAATCTTTCTTTTTAACCCTGTAAGGGGGTGGTGCACTGTACCCGAAGATACTGCCATATCGGGTCAATGCATAGGGCGACGGAAGCAAGCTTCGAAATCGGCCCCCGTTCTCAAAAATCCATTTAATATATGGTCCCCAGATAGGGGACGTATCAGATATTAAACTGATAAGAACAGATACTACACTTGATCTTAGCCAAAAGGCCGAGAAGCGATAACCGTGAAAGGGGCGGGCCCAACAAGGTCCCCTTCATGGGCACTATCACTGCTTGCTGTCAGGGAGGCTGCCAGACAATTTTCCATGCACACTCTGGGCTGGGGGGCAGTCAACCACCAGTACACACAGCAGAACCTAAACCCATACCATTATTGCTAAGCAGCAAGACAGGGGCCCATTGCACTCCCACGGGGCCTTTTTAAATGCAATCCATAACCCGGATTTGCCAGGAACCCTTCTTACTCCTCCTACTTGCATGTGACACTGGGCTTAGGATCTGCATAGGAAACACACACACAAGCACACACCTACCTTTGTTGCCTGCAGATGCCTCCTTGGCTGTCCCCAAACGGTATCAAACCAACACCCACGGGAAGCTGTAAGCATAGAGGACATGCCTGCACCCCATTGGACTTACCTGTGTGGGTTAAATCCGGGTTATTTGACAACCTATGGCGGTGATGGTTCTGCTCAGGCAGAGCAGTGCTGATGCTCCTCATAAAGCTGTCGCTGCTGTGAAGGTTCTAGGTGACATCACAAATCCCTTTGGTTACATACACAACAAAGCTGGGTTGTTGTTGTTTACACTCTGCAAGGCCTGTGGAAGTGAGTGACATCATAGCACTGTAGTTCTGAGGGTTCAAGATGGATGCAACAATCTCCTGTTGCTTCTATGAAGGCCGTAATAGACGACATCACCAAACAGCTCCATAGTCACATACACAGCAAAGGAGAGATGTTGTTTACACCTAGTGATGTCAGTGGTATTGAGTGACATCACAGCACAGTGCTAAGGCTCCTGGGCCTGGACACAGCAGCGGCTGCAATATCTCAACGGAGAATACGTTTATATCTATGTGTGTGTGTGCGCATATATATATATATATATATATATATATATATATATATATATATATATTTCTCCGCCGAAATCACTTTTAAACCCATTTCCACCTTTTTTTCCCTTCTCTTCCTCTTACTTTTTTTTTCACGTTTTTTTACGTTTTTCTCCTTTTCGCCTCTTTTCTGGGCGTATTATTCTTCTTTTTCTTCTTTTTTTTCGTCTAATGCATACCCCATCAGTGCAGCAATGCTTATTCAATACCGCCAGCAGATGGAGACACTGGGGGATAATTTTCTAAGGATTTATACTGATTTTTCCTGTCTGAATTTGTCGCACAGAAAGTTGCAGGCCAAATATGTGTGACATTTCTGCGACTTTAGCTTCTAGAGCATTTTTACAACATTATACATAGGTGCTGAATACATAAAAAGCGACTGTTCAGCGACAGACAAGTCGCATCGGCTGAAAGTAGGCCAGAATGTCAGTCCATGTTGGAGCAGGTTTAGATACAGTCTAAAGCATAGATCTCAAAGTCTGTGCACAGAATTTAGCAAGGGCCTCGCACCTTCTGATGCATCAGGTAGGTGCACAATAGCATAGCCTAACCCTCTGTACTTTGGTCTATATTGATGCGGGACATAGACAGCCAGCTGATGACCAATCCATTAGTGCAATGGATGGCTGGAAGCATTTGTCTTTGCCTTTGCAATACCACAGAAGCAATGCATGGTCAATGTACAGCAATGACACACCTGTGTGAACAGCCAGGAGACCCCCCCCCCCCCCATGTTATGTTACATAGTTACATAGTTAGTACGGTCGAAAAAAGACATATGTCCATCACGTTCAACCAGGGAATTAAGGGGTAGGGGTGTGGCGCGATATTGGGGAAGGGATGAGATTTTATATTTCTTCATAAGCATTAATCTTATTTTGTCAATTAGGAACATTCAGCACCCACCCGCTATCAAGGCAGCTGCCTATCATGTCATGCCCTACCTGCACAGGTGTGCTGGCTACTCAAATGATCCAATTAAGGAGGCCATTTAGTCAGCAGCAGCAGAAGTCCTGTGCCTGGACGCTCCAACAGGGGCCAGACACAAGCAGAAGCAGAAGCAGCAGAAGCAGCAGCAGCACCACCTTTTGTTTATTGGCTGCAGCAGCAGCAAGGCCCACAGGGCTGGCTAGCTGGCTAGCCAGCAAGCAGGTAGCAATGAAAGTAGGAATCTTTCTTTTTAACCCTGTAAGGGGGTGGTGCACTGTACCCGAAGATACTGCCATATCGGGTCAATGCATAGGGCGACGGAAGCAAGCTTCGAAATCGGCCCCCGTTCTCAAAAATCCATTTAATATATGGTCCCCAGATAGGGGACGTATCAGATATTAAACTGATAAGAACAGATACTACACTTGATCTTAGCCAAAAGGCCGAGAAGCGATAACCGTGAAAGGGGCGGGCCCAACAAGGTCCCCTTCATGGGCACTATCACTGCTTGCTGTCAGGGAGGCTGCCAGACAATTTTCCATGCACACTCTGGGCTGGGGGGCAGTCAACCACCAGTACACACAGCAGAACCTAAACCCATACCATTATTGCTAAGCAGCAAGACAGGGGCCCATTGCACTCCCACGGGGCCTTTTTAAATGCAATCCATAACCCGGATTTGCCAGGAACCCTTCTTACTCCTCCTACTTGCATGTGACACTGGGCTTAGGATCTGCATAGGAAACACACACACAAGCACACACCTACCTTTGTTGCCTGCAGATGCCTCCTTGGCTGTCCCCAAACGGTATCAAACCAACACCCACGGGAAGCTGTAAGCATAGAGGACATGCCTGCACCCCATTGGACTTACCTGTGTGGGTTAAATCCGGGTTATTTGACAACCTATGGCGGTGATGGTTCTGCTCAGGCAGAGCAGTGCTGATGCTCCTCATAAAGCTGTCGCTGCTGTGAAGGTTCTAGGTGACATCACAAATCCCTTTGGTTACATACACAACAAAGCTGGGTTGTTGTTGTTTACACTCTGCAAGGCCTGTGGAAGTGAGTGACATCATAGCACTGTAGTTCTGAGGGTTCAAGATGGATGCAACAATCTCCTGTTGCTTCTATGAAGGCCGTAATAGACGACATCACCAAACAGCTCCATAGTCACATACACAGCAAAGGAGAGATGTTGTTTACACCTAGTGATGTCAGTGGTATTGAGTGACATCACAGCACAGTGCTAAGGCTCCTGGGCCTGGACACAGCAGCGGCTGCAATATCTCAACGGAGAATACGTTTATATCTATGTGTGTGTGTGCGCATATATATATATATATATATATATATATCTATATATATATATATATATATATATATATATATATTTCTCCGCCGAAATCACTTTTAAACCCATTTCCACCTTTTTTTCCCTTCTCTTCCTCTTACTTTTTTTTCACGTTTTTTTACGTTTTTCTCCTTTTCGCCTCTTTTCTGGGCGTATTATTCTTCTTTTTCTTCTTTTTTTTCGTCTAATGCATACCCCATCAGTGCAGCAATGCTTATTCAATACCGCCAGCAGATGGAGACACTGGGGGATAATTTTCTAAGGATTTATACTGATTTTTCCTGTCTGAATTTGTCGCACAGAAAGTTGCAGGCCAAATATGTGTGACATTTCTGCGACTTTAGCTTCTAGAGCATTTTTACAACATTATACATAGGTGCTGAATACATAAAAAGCGACTGTTCAGCGACAGACAAGTCGCATCGGCTGAAAGTAGGCCAGAATGTCAGTCCATGTTGGAGCAGGTTTAGATACAGTCTAAAGTATAGATCTCAAAGTCTGTGCACAGAATTTAGCAAGGGCCTCGCACCTTCTGATGCATCAGGTAGGTGCACAATAGCATAGCCTAACCCTCTGTACTTTGGTCTATATTGATGCGGGACATAGACAGCCAGCTGATGACCAATCCATTAGTGCAATGGATGGCTGGAAGCATTTGTCTTTGCCTTTGCAATACCACAGAAGCAATGCATGGTCAATGTACAGCAATGACACACCTGTGTGAACAGCCAGGAGACCCCCCCCCCCCCCATGTTATGTTACATAGTTACATAGTTAGTACGGTCGAAAAAAGACATATGTCCATCACGTTCAACCAGGGAATTAAGGGGTAGGGGTGTGGCGCGATATTGGGGAAGGGATGAGATTTTATATTTCTTCATAAGCATTAATCTTATTTTGTCAATTAGGAACATTCAGCACCCACCCGCTATCAAGGCAGCTGCCTATCATGTCATGCCCTACCTGCACAGGTGTGCTGGCTACTCAAATGATCCAATTAAGGAGGCCATTTAGTCAGCAGCAGCAGAAGTCCTGTGCCTGGACGCTCCAACAGGGGCCAGACACAAGCAGAAGCAGAAGCAGCAGAAGCAGCAGCAGCACCACCTTTTGTTTATTGGCTGCAGCAGCAGCAAGGCCCACAGGGCTGGCTAGCTGGCTAGCCAGCAAGCAGGTAGCAATGAAAGTAGGAATCTTTCTTTTTAACCCTGTAAGGGGGTGGTGCACTGTACCCGAAGATACTGCCATATCGGGTCAATGCATAGGGCGACGGAAGCAAGCTTCGAAATCGGCCCCCGTTCTCAAAAATCCATTTAATATATGGTCCCCAGATAGGGGACGTATCAGATATTAAACTGATAAGAACAGATACTACACTTGATCTTAGCCAAAAGGCCGAGAAGCGATAACCGTGAAAGGGGCGGGCCCAACAAGGTCCCCTTCATGGG
This sequence comes from Hyla sarda, assembly GCF_029499605.1. NCBI lineage: Eukaryota > Metazoa > Chordata > Amphibia > Anura > Hylidae > Hyla > Hyla sarda. The sequence continues at coordinate 50,487 of NW_026607922.1, read as the reverse complement.
CACTATCACTGCTTGCTGTCAGGGAGGCTGCCAGACAATTTTCCATGCACACTCTGGGCTGGGGGGCAGTCAACCACCAGTACACACAGCAGAACCTAAACCCATACCATTATTGCTAAGCAGCAAGACAGGGGCCCATTGCACTCCCACGGGGCCTTTTTAAATGCAATCCATAACCCGGATTTGCCAGGAACCCTTCTTACTCCTCCTACTTGCATGTGACACTGGGCTTAGGATCTGCATAGGAAACACACACACAAGCACACACCTACCTTTGTTGCCTGCAGATGCCTCCTTGGCTGTCCCCAAACGGTATCAAACCAACACCCACGGGAAGCTGTAAGCATAGAGGACATGCCTGCACCCCATTGGACTTACCTGTGTGGGTTAAATCCGGGTTATTTGACAACCTATGGCGGTGATGGTTCTGCTCAGGCAGAGCAGTGCTGATGCTCCTCATAAAGCTGTCGCTGCTGTGAAGGTTCTAGGTGACATCACAAATCCCTTTGGTTACATACACAACAAAGCTGGGTTGTTGTTGTTTACACTCTGCAAGGCCTGTGGAAGTGAGTGACATCATAGCACTGTAGTTCTGAGGGTTCAAGATGGATGCAACAATCTCCTGTTGCTTCTATGAAGGCCGTAATAGACGACATCACCAAACAGCTCCATAGTCACATACACAGCAAAGGAGAGATGTTGTTTACACCTAGTGATGTCAGTGGTATTGAGTGACATCACAGCACAGTGCTAAGGCTCCTGGGCCTGGACACAGCAGCGGCTGCAATATCTCAACGGAGAATACGTTTATATCTATGTGTGTGTGTGCGCATATATATATATATATATATATATATATATATATATATATATATATATATATATATATTTCTCCGCCGAAATCACTTTTAAACCCATTTCCACCTTTTTTTCCCTTCTCTTCCTCTTACTTTTTTTTCACGTTTTTTTACGTTTTTCTCCTTTTCGCCTCTTTTCTGGGCGTATTATTCTTCTTTTTCTTCTTTTTTTTCGTCTAATGCATACCCCATCAGTGCAGCAATGCTTATTCAATACCGCCAGCAGATGGAGACACTGGGGGATAATTTTCTAAGGATTTATACTGATTTTTCCTGTCTGAATTTGTCGCACAGAAAGTTGCAGGCCAAATATGTGTGACATTTCTGCGACTTTAGCTTCTAGAGCATTTTTACAACATTATACATAGGTGCTGAATACATAAAAAGCGACTGTTCAGCGACAGACAAGTCGCATCGGCTGAAAGTAGGCCAGAATGTCAGTCCATGTTGGAGCAGGTTTAGATACAGTCTAAAGCATAGATCTCAAAGTCTGTGCACAGAATTTAGCAAGGGCCTCGCACCTTCTGATGCATCAGGTAGGTGCACAATAGCATAGCCTAACCCTCTGTACTTTGGTCTATATTGATGCGGGACATAGACAGCCAGCTGATGACCAATCCATTAGTGCAATGGATGGCTGGAAGCATTTGTCTTTGCCTTTGCAATACCACAGAAGCAATGCATGGTCAATGTACAGCAATGACACACCTGTGTGAACAGCCAGGAGACCCCCCCCCCCCCATGTTATGTTACATAGTTACATAGTTAGTACGGTCGAAAAAAGACATATGTCCATCACGTTCAACCAGGGAATTAAGGGGTAGGGGTGTGGCGCGATATTGGGGAAGGGATGAGATTTTATATTTCTTCATAAGCATTAATCTTATTTTGTCAATTAGGAACATTCAGCACCCACCCGCTATCAAGGCAGCTGCCTATCATGTCATGCCCTACCTGCACAGGTGTGCTGGCTACTCAAATGATCCAATTAAGGAGGCCATTTAGTCAGCAGCAGCAGAAGTCCTGTGCCTGGACGCTCCAACAGGGGCCAGACACAAGCAGAAGCAGAAGCAGCAGAAGCAGCAGCAGCACCACCTTTTGTTTATTGGCTGCAGCAGCAGCAAGGCCCACAGGGCTGGCTAGCTGGCTAGCCAGCAAGCAGGTAGCAATGAAAGTAGGAATCTTTCTTTTTAACCCTGTAAGGGGGTGGTGCACTGTACCCGAAGATACTGCCATATCGGGTCAATGCATAGGGCGACGGAAGCAAGCTTCGAAATCGGCCCCCGTTCTCAAAAATCCATTTAATATATGGTCCCCAGATAGGGGACGTATCAGATATTAAACTGATAAGAACAGATACTACACTTGATCTTAGCCAAAAGGCCGAGAAGCGATAACCGTGAAAGGGGCGGGCCCAACAAGGTCCCCTTCATGGGCACTATCACTGCTTGCTGTCAGGGAGGCTGCCAGACAATTTTCCATGCACACTCTGGGCTGGGGGGCAGTCAACCACCAGTACACACAGCAGAACCTAAACCCATACCATTATTGCTAAGCAGCAAGACAGGGGCCCATTGCACTCCCACGGGGCCTTTTTAAATGCAATCCATAACCCGGATTTGCCAGGAACCCTTCTTACTCCTCCTACTTGCATGTGACACTGGGCTTAGGATCTGCATAGGAAACACACACACAAGCACACACCTACCTTTGTTGCCTGCAGATGCCTCCTTGGCTGTCCCCAAACGGTATCAAACCAACACCCACGGGAAGCTGTAAGCATAGAGGACATGCCTGCACCCCATTGGACTTACCTGTGTGGGTTAAATCCGGGTTATTTGACAACCTATGGCGGTGATGGTTCTGCTCAGGCAGAGCAGTGCTGATGCTCCTCATAAAGCTGTCGCTGCTGTGAAGGTTCTAGGTGACATCACAAATCCCTTTGGTTACATACACAACAAAGCTGGGTTGTTGTTGTTTACACTCTGCAAGGCCTGTGGAAGTGAGTGACATCATAGCACTGTAGTTCTGAGGGTTCAAGATGGATGCAACAATCTCCTGTTGCTTCTATGAAGGCCGTAATAGACGACATCACCAAACAGCTCCATAGTCACATACACAGCAAAGGAGAGATGTTGTTTACACCTAGTGATGTCAGTGGTATTGAGTGACATCACAGCACAGTGCTAAGGCTCCTGGGCCTGGACACAGCAGCGGCTGCAATATCTCAACGGAGAATACGTTTATATCTATGTGTGTGTGTGCGCATATATATATATATATATATATATATATATATATATATATATTTCTCCGCCGAAATCACTTTTAAACCCATTTCCACCTTTTTTTCCCTTCTCTTCCTCTTACTTTTTTTTCACGTTTTTTTACGTTTTTCTCCTTTTCGCCTCTTTTCTGGGCGTATTATTCTTCTTTTTCTTCTTTTTTTTCGTCTAATGCATACCCCATCAGTGCAGCAATGCTTATTCAATACCGCCAGCAGATGGAGACACTGGGGGATAATTTTCTAAGGATTTATACTGATTTTTCCTGTCTGAATTTGTCGCACAGAAAGTTGCAGGCCAAATATGTGTGACATTTCTGCGACTTTAGCTTCTAGAGCATTTTTACAACATTATACATAGGTGCTGAATACATAAAAAGCGACTGTTCAGCGACAGACAAGTCGCATCGGCTGAAAGTAGGCCAGAATGTCAGTCCATGTTGGAGCAGGTTTAGATACAGTCTAAAGCATAGATCTCAAAGTCTGTGCACAGAATTTAGCAAGGGCCTCGCACCTTCTGATGCATCAGGTAGGTGCACAATAGCATAGCCTAACCCTCTGTACTTTGGTCTATATTGATGCGGGACATAGACAGCCAGCTGATGACCAATCCATTAGTGCAATGGATGGCTGGAAGCATTTGTCTTTGCCTTTGCAATACCACAGAAGCAATGCATGGTCAATGTACAGCAATGACACACCTGTGTGAACAGCCAGGAGACCCCCCCCCCCCCATGTTATGTTACATAGTTACATAGTTAGTACGGTCGAAAAAAGACATATGTCCATCACGTTCAACCAGGGAATTAAGGGGTAGGGGTGTGGCGCGATATTGGGGAAGGGATGAGATTTTATATTTCTTCATAAGCATTAATCTTATTTTGTCAATTAGGAACATTCAGCACCCACCCGCTATCAAGGCAGCTGCCTATCATGTCATGCCCTACCTGCACAGGTGTGCTGGCTACTCAAATGATCCAATTAAGGAGGCCATTTAGTCAGCAGCAGCAGAAGTCCTGTGCCTGGACGCTCCAACAGGGGCCAGACACAAGCAGAAGCAGAAGCAGCAGAAGCAGCAGCAGCACCACCTTTTGTTTATTGGCTGCAGCAGCAGCAAGGCCCACAGGGCTGGCTAGCTGGCTAGCCAGCAAGCAGGTAGCAATGAAAGTAGGAATCTTTCTTTTTAACCCTGTAAGGGGGTGGTGCACTGTACCCGAAGATACTGCCATATCGGGTCAATGCATAGGGCGACGGAAGCAAGCTTCGAAATCGGCCCCCGTTCTCAAAAATCCATTTAATATATGGTCCCCAGATAGGGGACGTATCAGATATTAAACTGATAAGAACAGATACTACACTTGATCTTAGCCAAAAGGCCGAGAAGCGATAACCGTGAAAGGGGCGGGCCCAACAAGGTCCCCTTCATGGGCACTATCACTGCTTGCTGTCAGGGAGGCTGCCAGACAATTTTCCATGCACACTCTGGGCTGGGGGGCAGTCAACCACCAGTACACACAGCAGAACCTAAACCCATACCATTATTGCTAAGCAGCAAGACAGGGGCCCATTGCACTCCCACGGGGCCTTTTTAAATGCAATCCATAACCCGGATTTGCCAGGAACCCTTCTTACTCCTCCTACTTGCATGTGACACTGGGCTTAGGATCTGCATAGGAAACACACACACAAGCACACACCTACCTTTGTTGCCTGCAGATGCCTCCTTGGCTGTCCCCAAACGGTATCAAACCAACACCCACGGGAAGCTGTAAGCATAGAGGACATGCCTGCACCCCATTGGACTTACCTGTGTGGGTTAAATCCGGGTTATTTGACAACCTATGGCGGTGATGGTTCTGCTCAGGCAGAGCAGTGCTGATGCTCCTCATAAAGCTGTCGCTGCTGTGAAGGTTCTAGGTGACATCACAAATCCCTTTGGTTACATACACAACAAAGCTGGGTTGTTGTTGTTTACACTCTGCAAGGCCTGTGGAAGTGAGTGACATCATAGCACTGTAGTTCTGAGGGTTCAAGATGGATGCAACAATCTCCTGTTGCTTCTATGAAGGCCGTAATAGACGACATCACCAAACAGCTCCATAGTCACATACACAGCAAAGGAGAGATGTTGTTTACACCTAGTGATGTCAGTGGTATTGAGTGACATCACAGCACAGTGCTAAGGCTCCTGGGCCTGGACACAGCAGCGGCTGCAATATCTCAACGGAGAATACGTTTATATCTATGTGTGTGTGTGCGCATATATATATATATATATATATATATATATATATATATATATATATTTCTCCGCCGAAATCACTTTTAAACCCATTTCCACCTTTTTTTCCCTTCTCTTCCTCTTACTTTTTTTTCACGTTTTTTTACGTTTTTCTCCTTTTCGCCTCTTTTCTGGGCGTATTATTCTTCTTTTTCTTCTTTTTTTTCGTCTAATGCATACCCCATCAGTGCAGCAATGCTTATTCAATACCGCCAGCAGATGGAGACACTGGGGGATAATTTTCTAAGGATTTATACTGATTTTTCCTGTCTGAATTTGTCGCACAGAAAGTTGCAGGCCAAATATGTGTGACATTTCTGCGACTTTAGCTTCTAGAGCATTTTTACAACATTATACATAGGTGCTGAATACATAAAAAGCGACTGTTCAGCGACAGACAAGTCGCATCGGCTGAAAGTAGGCCAGAATGTCAGTCCATGTTGGAGCAGGTTTAGATACAGTCTAAAGCATAGATCTCAAAGTCTGTGCACAGAATTTAGCAAGGGCCTCGCACCTTCTGATGCATCAGGTAGGTGCACAATAGCATAGCCTAACCCTCTGTACTTTGGTCTATATTGATGCGGGACATAGACAGCCAGCTGATGACCAATCCATTAGTGCAATGGATGGCTGGAAGCATTTGTCTTTGCCTTTGCAATACCACAGAAGCAATGCATGGTCAATGTACAGCAATGACACACCTGTGTGAACAGCCAGGAGACCCCCCCCCCCCCCATGTTATGTTACATAGTTACATAGTTAGTACGGTCGAAAAAAGACATATGTCCATCACGTTCAACCAGGGAATTAAGGGGTAGGGGTGTGGCGCGATATTGGGGAAGGGATGAGATTTTATATTTCTTCATAAGCATTAATCTTATTTTGTCAATTAGGAACATTCAGCACCCACCCGCTATCAAGGCAGCTGCCTATCATGTCATGCCCTACCTGCACAGGTGTGCTGGCTACTCAAATGATCCAATTAAGGAGGCCATTTAGTCAGCAGCAGCAGAAGTCCTGTGCCTGGACGCTCCAACAGGGGCCAGACACAAGCAGAAGCAGAAGCAGCAGAAGCAGCAGCAGCACCACCTTTTGTTTATTGGCTGCAGCAGCAGCAAGGCCCACAGGGCTGGCTAGCTGGCTAGCCAGCAAGCAGGTAGCAATGAAAGTAGGAATCTTTCTTTTTAACCCTGTAAGGGGGTGGTGCACTGTACCCGAAGATACTGCCATATCGGGTCAATGCATAGGGCGACGGAAGCAAGCTTCGAAATCGGCCCCCGTTCTCAAAAATCCATTTAATATATGGTCCCCAGATAGGGGACGTATCAGATATTAAACTGATAAGAACAGATACTACACTTGATCTTAGCCAAAAGGCCGAGAAGCGATAACCGTGAAAGGGGCGGGCCCAACAAGGTCCCCTTCATGGGCACTATCACTGCTTGCTGTCAGGGAGGCTGCCAGACAATTTTCCATGCACACTCTGGGCTGGGGGGCAGTCAACCACCAGTACACACAGCAGAACCTAAACCCATACCATTATTGCTAAGCAGCAAGACAGGGGCCCATTGCACTCCCACGGGGCCTTTTTAAATGCAATCCATAACCCGGATTTGCCAGGAACCCTTCTTACTCCTCCTACTTGCATGTGACACTGGGCTTAGGATCTGCATAGGAAACACACACACAAGCACACACCTACCTTTGTTGCCTGCAGATGCCTCCTTGGCTGTCCCCAAACGGTATCAAACCAACACCCACGGGAAGCTGTAAGCATAGAGGACATGCCTGCACCCCATTGGACTTACCTGTGTGGGTTAAATCCGGGTTATTTGACAACCTATGGCGGTGATGGTTCTGCTCAGGCAGAGCAGTGCTGATGCTCCTCATAAAGCTGTCGCTGCTGTGAAGGTTCTAGGTGACATCACAAATCCCTGTGGTTACATACACAACAAAGCTGGGTTGTTGTTGTTTACACTCTGCAAGGCCTGTGGAAGTGAGTGACATCATAGCACTGTAGTTCTGAGGGTTCAAGATGGATGCAACAATCTCCTGTTGCTTCTATGAAGGCCGTAATAGACGACATCACCAAACAGCTCCATAGTCACATACACAGCAAAGGAGAGATGTTGTTTACACCTAGTGATGTCAGTGGTATTGAGTGACATCACAGCACAGTGCTAAGGCTCCTGGGCCTGGACACAGCAGCGGCTGCAATATCTCAACGGAGAATACGTTTATATCTATGTGTGTGTGTGCGCATATATATATATATATATATATATATATATATATATATATATATATTTCTCCGCCGAAATCACTTTTAAACCCATTTCCACCTTTTTTTCCCTTCTCTTCCTCTTACTTTTTTTTCACGTTTTTTTACGTTTTTCTCCTTTTCGCCTCTTTTCTGGGCGTATTATTCTTCTTTTTCTTCTTTTTTTTCGTCTAATGCATACCCCATCAGTGCAGCAATGCTTATTCAATACCGCCAGCAGATGGAGACACTGGGGGATAATTTTCTAAGGATTTATACTGATTTTTCCTGTCTGAATTTGTCGCACAGAAAGTTGCAGGCCAAATATGTGTGACATTTCTGCGACTTTAGCTTCTAGAGCATTTTTACAACATTATACATAGGTGCTGAATACATAAAAAGCGACTGTTCAGCGACAGACAAGTCGCATCGGCTGAAAGTAGGCCAGAATGTCAGTCCATGTTGGAGCAGGTTTAGATACAGTCTAAAGCATAGATCTCAAAGTCTGTGCACAGAATTTAGCAAGGGCCTCGCACCTTCTGATGCATCAGGTAGGTGCACAATAGCATAGCCTAACCCTCTGTACTTTGGTCTATATTGATGCGGGACATAGACAGCCAGCTGATGACCAATCCATTAGTGCAATGGATGGCTGGAAGCATTTGTCTTTGCCTTTGCAATACCACAGAAGCAATGCATGGTCAATGTACAGCAATGACACACCTGTGTGAACAGCCAGGAGACCCCCCCCCCCCCCATGTTATGTTACATAGTTACATAGTTAGTACGGTCGAAAAAAGACATATGTCCATCACGTTCAACCAGGGAATTAAGGGGTAGGGGTGTGGCGCGATATTGGGGAAGGGATGAGATTTTATATTTCTTCATAAGCATTAATCTTATTTTGTCAATTAGGAACATTCAGCACCCACCCGCTATCAAGGCAGCTGCCTATCATGTCATGCCCTACCTGCACAGGTGTGCTGGCTACTCAAATGATCCAATTAAGGAGGCCATTTAGTCAGCAGCAGCAGAAGTCCTGTGCCTGGACGCTCCAACAGGGGCCAGACACAAGCAGAAGCAGAAGCAGCAGAAGCAGCAGCAGCACCACCTTTTGTTTATTGGCTGCAGCAGCAGCAAGGCCCACAGGGCTGGCTAGCTGGCTAGCCAGCAAGCAGGTAGCAATGAAAGTAGGAATCTTTCTTTTTAACCCTGTAAGGGGGTGGTGCACTGTACCCGAAGATACTGCCATATCGGGTCAATGCATAGGGCGACGGAAGCAAGCTTCGAAATCGGCCCCCGTTCTCAAAAATCCATTTAATATATGGTCCCCAGATAGGGGACGTATCAGATATTAAACTGATAAGAACAGATACTACACTTGATCTTAGCCAAAAGGCCGAGAAGCGATAACCGTGAAAGGGGCGGGCCCAACAAGGTCCCCTTCATGGGCACTATCACTGCTTGCTGTCAGGGAGGCTGCCAGACAATTTTCCATGCACACTCTGGGCTGGGGGGCAGTCAACCACCAGTACACACAGCAGAACCTAAACCCATACCATTATTGCTAAGCAGCAAGACAGGGGCCCATTGCACTCCCACGGGGCCTTTTTAAATGCAATCCATAACCCGGATTTGCCAGGAACCCTTCTTACTCCTCCTACTTGCATGTGACACTGGGCTTAGGATCTGCATAGGAAACACACACACAAGCACACACCTACCTTTGTTGCCTGCAGATGCCTCCTTGGCTGTCCCCAAACGGTATCAAACCAACACCCACGGGAAGCTGTAAGCATAGAGGACATGCCTGCACCCCATTGGACTTACCTGTGTGGGTTAAATCCGGGTTATTTGACAACCTATGGCGGTGATGGTTCTGCTCAGGCAGAGCAGTGCTGATGCTCCTCATAAAGCTGTCGCTGCTGTGAAGGTTCTAGGTGACATCACAAATCCCTTTGGTTACATACACAACAAAGCTGGGTTGTTGTTGTTTACACTCTGCAAGGCCTGTGGAAGTGAGTGACATCATAGCACTGTAGTTCTGAGGGTTCAAGATGGATGCAACAATCTCCTGTTGCTTCTATGAAGGCCGTAATAGACGACATCACCAAACAGCTCCATAGTCACATACACAGCAAAGGAGAGATGTTGTTTACACCTAGTGATGTCAGTGGTATTGAGTGACATCACAGCACAGTGCTAAGGCTCCTGGGCCTGGACACAGCAGCGGCTGCAATATCTCAACGGAGAATACGTTTATATCTATGTGTGTGTGTGCGCATATATATATATATATATATATATATATATATATATATATATATATTTCTCCGCCGAAATCACTTTTAAACCCATTTCCACCTTTTTTTCCCTTCTCTTCCTCTTACTTTTTTTTCACGTTTTTTTACGTTTTTCTCCTTTTCGCCTCTTTTCTGGGCGTATTATTCTTCTTTTTCTTCTTTTTTTTCGTCTAATGCATACCCCATCAGTGCAGCAATGCTTATTCAATACCGCCAGCAGATGGAGACACTGGGGGATAATTTTCTAAGGATTTATACTGATTTTTCCTGTCTGAATTTGTCGCACAGAAAGTTGCAGGCCAAATATGTGTGACATTTCTGCGACTTTAGCTTCTAGAGCATTTTTACAACATTATACATAGGTGCTGAATACATAAAAAGCGACTGTTCAGCGACAGACAAGTCGCATCGGCTGAAAGTAGGCCAGAATGTCAGTCCATGTTGGAGCAGGTTTAGATACAGTCTAAAGCATAGATCTCAAAGTCTGTGCACAGAATTTAGCAAGGGCCTCGCACCTTCTGATGCATCAGGTAGGTGCACAATAGCATAGCCTAACCCTCTGTACTTTGGTCTATATTGATGCGGGACATAGACAGCCAGCTGATGACCAATCCATTAGTGCAATGGATGGCTGGAAGCATTTGTCTTTGCCTTTGCAATACCACAGAAGCAATGCATGGTCAATGTACAGCAATGACACACCTGTGTGAACAGCCAGGAGACCCCCCCCCCCCCATGTTATGTTACATAGTTACATAGTTAGTACGGTCGAAAAAAGACATATGTCCATCACGTTCAACCAGGGAATTAAGGGGTAGGGGTGTGGCGCGATATTGGGGAAGGGATGAGATTTTATATTTCTTCATAAGCATTAATCTTATTTTGTCAATTAGGAACATTCAGCACCCACCCGCTATCAAGGCAGCTGCCTATCATGTCATGCCCTACCTGCACAGGTGTGCTGGCTACTCAAATGATCCAATTAAGGAGGCCATTTAGTCAGCAGCAGCAGAAGTCCTGTGCCTGGACGCTCCAACAGGGGCCAGACACAAGCAGAAGCAGAAGCAGCAGAAGCAGCAGCAGCACCACCTTTTGTTTATTGGCTGCAGCAGCAGCAAGGCCCACAGGGCTGGCTAGCTGGCTAGCCAGCAAGCAGGTAGCAATGAAAGTAGGAATCTTTCTTTTTAACCCTGTAAGGGGGTGGTGCACTGTACCCGAAGATACTGCCATATCGGGTCAATGCATAGGGCGACGGAAGCAAGCTTCGAAATCGGCCCCCGTTCTCAAAAATCCATTTAATATATGGTCCCCAGATAGGGGACGTATCAGATATTAAACTGATAAGAACAGATACTACACTTGATCTTAGCCAAAAGGCCGAGAAGCGATAACCGTGAAAGGGGCGGGCCCAACAAGGTCCCCTTCATGGGCACTATTGCTTGCTGTCAGGGAGGCTGCCAGACAATTTTCCATGCACACTCTGGGCTGGGGGGCAGTCAACCACCAGTACACACAGCAGAACCTAAACCCATACCATTATTGCTAAGCAGCAAGACAGGGGCCCATTGCACTCCCACGGGGCCTTTTTAAATGCAATCCATAACCCGGATTTGCCAGGAACCCTTCTTACTCCTCCTACTTGCATGTGACACTGGGCTTAGGATCTGCATAGGAAACACACACACAAGCACACACCTACCTTTGTTGCCTGCAGATGCCTCCTTGGCTGTCCCCAAACGGTATCAAACCAACACCCACGGGAAGCTGTAAGCATAGAGGACATGCCTGCACCCCATTGGACTTACCTGTGTGGGTTAAATCCGGGTTATTTGACAACCTATGGCGGTGATGGTTCTGCTCAGGCAGAGCAGTGCTGATGCTCCTCATAAAGCTGTCGCTGCTGTGAAGGTTCTAGGTGACATCACAAATCCCTTTGGTTACATACACAACAAAGCTGGGTTGTTGTTGTTTACACTCTGCAAGGCCTGTGGAAGTGAGTGACATCATAGCACTGTAGTTCTGAGGGTTCAAGATGGATGCAACAATCTCCTGTTGCTTCTATGAAGGCCGTAATAGACGACATCACCAAACAGCTCCATAGTCACATACACAGCAAAGGAGAGATGTTGTTTACACCTAGTGATGTCAGTGGTATTGAGTGACATCACAGCACAGTGCTAAGGCTCCTGGGCCTGGACACAGCAGCGGCTGCAATATCTCAACGGAGAATACGTTTATATCTATGTGTGTGTGTGCGCATATATATATATATATATATATATATATATATATATATATATATATATTTCTCCGCCGAAATCACTTTTAAACCCATTTCCACCTTTTTTTCCCTTCTCTTCCTCTTACTTTTTTTTCACGTTTTTTTACGTTTTTCTCCTTTTCGCCTCTTTTCTGGGCGTATTATTCTTCTTTTTCTTCTTTTTTTTCGTCTAATGCATACCCCATCAGTGCAGCAATGCTTATTCAATACCGCCAGCAGATGGAGACACTGGGGGATAATTTTCTAAGGATTTATACTGATTTTTCCTGTCTGAATTTGTCGCACAGAAAGTTGCAGGCCAAATATGTGTGACATTTCTGCGACTTTAGCTTCTAGAGCATTTTTACAACATTATACATAGGTGCTGAATACATAAAAAGCGACTGTTCAGCGACAGACAAGTCGCATCGGCTGAAAGTAGGCCAGAATGTCAGTCCATGTTGGAGCAGGTTTAGATACAGTCTAAAGCATAGATCTCAAAGTCTGTGCACAGAATTTAGCAAGGGCCTCGCACCTTCTGATGCATCAGGTAGGTGCACAATAGCATAGCCTAACCCTCTGTACTTTGGTCTATATTGATGCGGGACATAGACAGCCAGCTGATGACCAATCCATTAGTGCAATGGATGGCTGGAAGCATTTGTCTTTGCCTTTGCAATACCACAGAAGCAATGCATGGTCAATGTACAGCAATGACACACCTGTGTGAACAGCCAGGAGACCCCCCCCCCCCCCATGTTATGTTACATAGTTACATAGTTAGTACGGTCGAAAAAAGACATATGTCCATCACGTTCAACCAGGGAATTAAGGGGTAGGGGTGTGGCGCGATATTGGGGAAGGGATGAGATTTTATATTTCTTCATAAGCATTAATCTTATTTTGTCAATTAGGAACATTCAGCACCCACCCGCTATCAAGGCAGCTGCCTATCATGTCATGCCCTACCTGCACAGGTGTGCTGGCTACTCAAATGATCCAATTAAGGAGGCCATTTAGTCAGCAGCAGCAGAAGTCCTGTGCCTGGACGCTCCAACAGGGGCCAGACACAAGCAGAAGCAGAAGCAGCAGCAGCACCACCACCTTTTGTTTTTTGGCTGCAGCAGCAGCAAGGCCCACAGGGCTGGCTAGCTGGCTAGCCAGCAAGCAGGTAGCAATGAAAGTAGGAATCTTTCTTTTTAACCCTGTAAGGGGGTGGTGCACTGTACCCGAAGATACTGCCATATCGGGTCAATGCATAGGGCGACGGAAGCAAGCTTCGAAATCGGCCCCCGTTCTCAAAAATCCATTTAATATATGGTCCCCAGATAGGGGACGTATCAGATATTAAACTGATAAGAACAGATACTACACTTGATCTTAGCCAAAAGGCCGAGAAGCGATAACCGTGAAAGGGGCGGGCCCAACAAGGTCCCCTTCATGGGCACTATCACTGCTTGCTGTCAGGGAGGCTGCCAGACAATTTTCCATGCACACTCTGGGCTGGGGGGCAGTCAACCACCAGTACACACAGCAGAACCTAAACCCATACCATTATTGCTAAGCAGCAAGACAGGGGCCCATTGCACTCCCACGGGGCCTTTTTAAATGCAATCCATAACCCGGATTTGCCAGGAACCCTTCTTACTCCTCCTACTTGCATGTGACACTGGGCTTAGGATCTGCATAGGAAACACACACACAAGCACACACCTACCTTTGTTGCCTGCAGATGCCTCCTTGGCTGTCCCCAAACGGTATCAAACCAACACCCACGGGAAGCTGTAAGCATAGAGGACATGCCTGCACCCCATTGGACTTACCTGTGTGGGTTAAATCCGGGTTATTTGACAACCTATGGCGGTGATGGTTCTGCTCAGGCAGAGCAGTGCTGATGCTCCTCATAAAGCTGTCGCTGCTGTGAAGGTTCTAGGTGACATCACAAATCCCTTTGGTTACATACACAACAAAGCTGGGTTGTTGTTGTTTACACTCTGCAAGGCCTGTGGAAGTGAGTGACATCATAGCACTGTAGTTCTGAGGGTTCAAGATGGATGCAACAATCTCCTGTTGCTTCTATGAAGGCCGTAATAGACGACATCACCAAACAGCTCCATAGTCACATACACAGCAAAGGAGAGATGTTGTTTACACCTAGTGATGTCAGTGGTATTGAGTGACATCACAGCACAGTGCTAAGGCTCCTGGGCCTGGACACAGCAGCGGCTGCAATATCTCAACGGAGAATACGTTTATATCTATGTGTGTGTGTGCGCATATATATATATATATATATATATATATATATATATATATATATATTTCTCCGCCGAAATCACTTTTAAACCCATTTCCACCTTTTTTTCCCTTCTCTTCCTCTTACTTTTTTTTCACGTTTTTTTACGTTTTTCTCCTTTTCGCCTCTTTTCTGGGCGTATTATTCTTCTTTTTCTTCTTTTTTTTCGTCTAATGCATACCCCATCAGTGCAGCAATGCTTATTCAATACCGCCAGCAGATGGAGACACTGGGGGATAATTTTCTAAGGATTTATACTGATTTTTCCTGTCTGAATTTGTCGCACAGAAAGTTGCAGGCCAAATATGTGTGACATTTCTGCGACTTTAGCTTCTAGAGCATTTTTACAACATTATACATAGGTGCTGAATACATAAAAAGCGACTGTTCAGCGACAGACAAGTCGCATCGGCTGAAAGTAGGCCAGAATGTCAGTCCATGTTGGAGCAGGTTTAGATACAGTCTAAAGCATAGATCTCAAAGTCTGTGCACAGAATTTAGCAAGGGCCTCGCACCTTCTGATGCATCAGGTAGGTGCACAATAGCATAGCCTAACCCTCTGTACTTTGGTCTATATTGATGCGGGACATAGACAGCCAGCTGATGACCAATCCATTAGTGCAATGGATGGCTGGAAGCATTTGTCTTTGCCTTTGCAATACCACAGAAGCAATGCATGGTCAATGTACAGCAATGACACACCTGTGTGAACAGCCAGGAGACCCCCCCCCCCCCATGTTATGTTACATAGTTACATAGTTAGTACGGTCGAAAAAAGACATATGTCCATCACGTTCAACCAGGGAATTAAGGGGTAGGGGTGTGGCGCGATATTGGGGAAGGGATGAGATTTTATATTTCTTCATAAGCATTAATCTTATTTTGTCAATTAGGAACATTCAGCACCCACCCGCTATCAAGGCAGCTGCCTATCATGTCATGCCCTACCTGCACAGGTGTGCTGGCTACTCAAATGATCCAATTAAGGAGGCCATTTAGTCAGCAGCAGCAGAAGTCCTGTGCCTGGACGCTCCAACAGGGGCCAGACACAAGCAGAAGCAGAAGCAGCAGAAGCAGCAGCAGCACCACCTTTTGTTTTTTGGCTGCAGCAGCAGCAAGGCCCACAGGGCTGGCTAGCTGGCTAGCCAGCAAGCAGGTAGCAATGAAAGTAGGAATCTTTCTTTTTAACCCTGTAAGGGGGTGGTGCACTGTACCCGAAGATACTGCCATATCGGGTCAATGCATAGGGCGACGGAAGCAAGCTTCGAAATCGGCCCCCGTTCTCAAAAATCCATTTAATATATGGTCCCCAGATAGGGGACGTATCAGATATTAAACTGATAAGAACAGATACTACACTTGATCTTAGCCAAAAGGCCGAGAAGCGATAACCGTGAAAGGGGCGGGCCCAACAAGGTCCCCTTCATGGGCACTATCACTGCTTGCTGTCAGGGAGGCTGCCAGACAATTTTCCATGCACACTCTGGGCTGGGGGGCAGTCAACCACCAGTACACACAGCAGAACCTAAACCCATACCATTATTGCTAAGCAGCAAGACAGGGGCCCATTGCACTCCCACGGGGCCTTTTTAAATGCAATCCATAACCCGGATTTGCCAGGAACCCTTCTTACTCCTCCTACTTGCATGTGACACTGGGCTTAGGATCTGCATAGGAAACACACACACAAGCACACACCTACCTTTGTTGCCTGCAGATGCCTCCTTGGCTGTCCCCAAACGGTATCAAACCAACACCCACGGGAAGCTGTAAGCATAGAGGACATGCCTGCACCCCATTGGACTTACCTGTGTGGGTTAAATCCGGGTTATTTGACAACCTATGGCGGTGATGGTTCTGCTCAGGCAGAGCAGTGCTGATGCTCCTCATAAAGCTGTCGCTGCTGTGAAGGTTCTAGGTGACATCACAAATCCCTTTGGTTACATACACAACAAAGCTGGGTTGTTGTTGTTTACACTCTGCAAGGCCTGTGGAAGTGAGTGACATCATAGCACTGTAGTTCTGAGGGTTCAAGATGGATGCAACAATCTCCTGTTGCTTCTATGAAGGCCGTAATAGACGACATCACCAAACAGCTCCATAGTCACATACACAGCAAAGGAGAGATGTTGTTTACACCTAGTGATGTCAGTGGTATTGAGTGACATCACAGCACAGTGCTAAGGCTCCTGGGCCTGGACACAGCAGCGGCTGCAATATCTCAACGGAGAATACGTTTATATCTATGTGTGTGTGTGCGCATATATATATATATATATATATATATATATATATATATATATATATATTCTCCGCCGAAATCACTTTTAAACCCATTTCCACCTTTTTTTCCCTTCTCTTCCTCTTACTTTTTTTTCACGTTTTTTTACGTTTTTCTCCTTTTCGCCTCTTTTCTGGGCGTATTATTCTTCTTTTTCTTCTTTTTTTTCGTCTAATGCATACCCCATCAGTGCAGCAATGCTTATTCAATACCGCCAGCAGATGGAGACACTGGGGGATAATTTTCTAAGGATTTATACTGATTTTTCCTGTCTGAATTTGTCGCACAGAAAGTTGCAGGCCAAATATGTGTGACATTTCTGCGACTTTAGCTTCTAGAGCATTTTTACAACATTATACATAGGTGCTGAATACATAAAAAGCGACTGTTCAGCGACAGACAAGTCGCATCGGCTGAAAGTAGGCCAGAATGTCAGTC
The DNA here is from genome assembly GCF_029499605.1 of Hyla sarda. Lineage (NCBI taxonomy): Eukaryota > Metazoa > Chordata > Amphibia > Anura > Hylidae > Hyla > Hyla sarda. Next base: position 33,227 of record NW_026607922.1, on the reverse strand, counting down.
CATGTTGGAGCAGGTTTAGATACAGTCTAAAGCATAGATCTCAAAGTCTGTGCACAGAATTTAGCAAGGGCCTCGCACCTTCTGATGCATCAGGTAGGTGCACAATAGCATAGCCTAACCCTCTGTACTTTGGTCTATATTGATGCGGGACATAGACAGCCAGCTGATGACCAATCCATTAGTGCAATGGATGGCTGGAAGCATTTGTCTTTGCCTTTGCAATACCACAGAAGCAATGCATGGTCAATGTACAGCAATGACACACCTGTGTGAACAGCCAGGAGACCCCCCCCCCCCCCCATGTTATGTTACATAGTTACATAGTTAGTACGGTCGAAAAAAGACATATGTCCATCACGTTCAACCAGGGAATTAAGGGGTAGGGGTGTGGCGCGATATTGGGGAAGGGATGAGATTTTATATTTCTTCATAAGCATTAATCTTATTTTGTCAATTAGGAACATTCAGCACCCACCCGCTATCAAGGCAGCTGCCTATCATGTCATGCCCTACCTGCACAGGTGTGCTGGCTACTCAAATGATCCAATTAAGGAGGCCATTTAGTCAGCAGCAGCAGAAGTCCTGTGCCTGGACGCTCCAACAGGGGCCAGACACAAGCAGAAGCAGAAGCAGCAGAAGCAGCAGCAGCACCACCTTTTGTTTTTTGGCTGCAGCAGCAGCAAGGCCCACAGGGCTGGCTAGCTGGCTAGCCAGCAAGCAGGTAGCAATGAAAGTAGGAATCTTTCTTTTTAACCCTGTAAGGGGGTGGTGCACTGTACCCGAAGATACTGCCATATCGGGTCAATGCATAGGGCGACGGAAGCAAGCTTCGAAATCGGCCCCCGTTCTCAAAAATCCATTTAATATATGGTCCCCAGATAGGGGACGTATCAGATATTAAACTGATAAGAACAGATACTACACTTGATCTTAGCCAAAAGGCCGAGAAGCGATAACCGTGAAAGGGGCGGGCCCAACAAGGTCCCCTTCATGGGCACTATCACTGCTTGCTGTCAGGGAGGCTGCCAGACAATTTTCCATGCACACTCTGGGCTGGGGGGCAGTCAACCACCAGTACACACAGCAGAACCTAAACCCATACCATTATTGCTAAGCAGCAAGACAGGGGCCCATTGCACTCCCACGGGGCCTTTTTAAATGCAATCCATAACCCGGATTTGCCAGGAACCCTTCTTACTCCTCCTACTTGCATGTGACACTGGGCTTAGGATCTGCATAGGAAACACACACACAAGCACACACCTACCTTTGTTGCCTGCAGATGCCTCCTTGGCTGTCCCCAAACGGTATCAAACCAACACCCACGGGAAGCTGTAAGCATAGAGGACATGCCTGCACCCCATTGGACTTACCTGTGTGGGTTAAATCCGGGTTATTTGACAACCTATGGCGGTGATGGTTCTGCTCAGGCAGAGCAGTGCTGATGCTCCTCATAAAGCTGTCGCTGCTGTGAAGGTTCTAGGTGACATCACAAATCCCTTTGGTTACATACACAACAAAGCTGGGTTGTTGTTGTTTACACTCTGCAAGGCCTGTGGAAGTGAGTGACATCATAGCACTGTAGTTCTGAGGGTTCAAGATGGATGCAACAATCTCCTGTTGCTTCTATGAAGGCCGTAATAGACGACATCACCAAACAGCTCCATAGTCACATACACAGCAAAGGAGAGATGTTGTTTACACCTAGTGATGTCAGTGGTATTGAGTGACATCACAGCACAGTGCTAAGGCTCCTGGGCCTGGACACAGCAGCGGCTGCAATATCTCAACGGAGAATACGTTTATATCTATGTGTGTGTGTGCGCATATATATATATATATATATATATATATATATATATATATATATATTTCTCCGCCGAAATCACTTTTAAACCCATTTCCACCTTTTTTTCCCTTCTCTTCCTCTTACTTTTTTTTCACGTTTTTTTACGTTTTTCTCCTTTTCGCCTCTTTTCTGGGCGTATTATTCTTCTTTTTCTTCTTTTTTTTCGTCTAATGCATACCCCATCAGTGCAGCAATGCTTATTCAATACCGCCAGCAGATGGAGACACTGGGGGATAATTTTCTAAGGATTTATACTGATTTTTCCTGTCTGAATTTGTCGCACAGTAAGTTGCAGGCCAAATATGTGTGACATTTCTGCGACTTTAGCTTCTAGAGCATTTTTACAACATTATACATAGGTGCTGAATACATAAAAAGCGACTGTTCAGCGACAGACAAGTCGCATCGGCTGAAAGTAGGCCAGAATGTCAGTCCATGTTGGAGCAGGTTTAGATACAGTCTAAAGCATAGATCTCAAAGTCTGTGCACAGAATTTAGCAAGGGCCTCGCACCTTCTGATGCATCAGGTAGGTGCACAATAGCATAGCCTAACCCTCTGTACTTTGGTCTATATTGATGCGGGACATAGACAGCCAGCTGATGACCAATCCATTAGTGCAATGGATGGCTGGAAGCATTTGTCTTTGCCTTTTGCAATACCACAGAAGCAATGCATGGTCAATGTACAGCAATGACACACCTGTGTGAACAGCCAGGAGACCCCCCCCATGTTATGTTACATAGTTACATAGTTAGTACGGTCGAAAAAAGACATATGTCCATCACGTTCAACCAGGGAATTAAGGGGTAGGGGTGTGGCGCGATATTGGGGAAGGGGATGAGATTTTATATTTCTTCATAAGCATTAATCTTATTTTGTCAATTAGGAACATTCAGCACCCACCCGCTATCAAGGCAGCTGCCTATCATGTCATGCCCTACCTGCACAGGTGTGCTGGCTACTCAAATGATCCAATTAAGGAGGCCATTTAGTCAGCAGCAGCAGAAGTCCTGTGCCTGGACGCTCCAACAGGGGCCAGACACAAGCAGAAGCAGAAGCAGCAGAAGCAGCAGCAGCACCACCTTTTGTTTTTTGGCTGCAGCAGCAGCAAGGCCCACAGGGCTGGCTAGCTGGCTAGCCAGCAAGCAGGTAGCAATGAAAGTAGGAATCTTTCTTTTTAACCCTGTAAGGGGGGTGGTGCACTGTACCCGAAGATACTGCCATATCGGGTCAATGCATAGGGCGACGGAAGCAAGCTTCGAAATCGGCCCCCGTTCTCAAAAATCCATTTAATATATGGTCCCCAGATAGGGGACGTATCAGATATTAAACTGATAAGAACAGATACTACACTTGATCTTAGCCAAAAGGCCGAGAAGCGATAACCGTGAAAGGGGCGGGCCCAACAAGGTCCCCTTCATGGGCACTATCACTGCTTTGCTGTCAGGGAGGCTGCCAGACAATTTTCCATGCACACTCTGGGCTGGGGGGGGCAGTCAACCACCAGTACACACAGCAGAACCTAAACCCATACCATTATTGCTAAGCAGCAAGACAGGGGGCCCATTGCACTCCCACGGGGCCTTTTTAAATGCAATCCATAACCCGGATTTGCCAGGAACCCTTCTTACTCCTCCTACTTGCATGTGACACTGGGCTTAGGATCTGCATAGGAAACACACACACAAGCACACACCTACCTTTGTTGCCTGCAGATGCCTCCTTGGCTGTCCCCAAACGGTATCAAACCAACACCCACGGGAAGCTGTAAGCATAGAGGACATGCCTGCACCCCATTGGACTTACCTGTGTGGGTTAAATCCGGGTTATTTGACAACCTATGGCGGTGATGGTTCTGCTCAGGCAGAGCAGTGCTGATGCTCCTCATAAAGCTGTCGCTGCTGTGAAGGTTCTAGGTGACATCACAAATCCCTTTGGTTACATACACAACAAAGCTGGGTTGTTGTTGTTTACACTCTGCAAGGCCTGTGGAAGTGAGTGACATCATAGCACTGTAGTTCTGAGGGTTCAAGATGGATGCAACAATCTCCTGTTGCTTCTATGAAGGCCGTAATAGACGACATCACCAAACAGCTCCATAGTCACATACACAGCAAAGGAGAGATGTTGTTTACACCTAGTGATGTCAGTGGTATTGAGTGACATCACAGCACAGTGCTAAGGCTCCTGGGCCTGGACACAGCAGCGGCTGCAATATCTCAACGGAGAATACGTTTATATCTATGTGTGTGTGTGCGCATATATATATATATATATATATATATATATATATATATATATATTTCTCCCGCCGAAATCACTCCACCTTTTTTTCCCTTCTCTTCCTCTTACTTTTTTTTCACGTTTTTTTACGTTTTTCTCCTTTTCGCCTCTTTTCTGGGCGTATTATTCTTCTTTTTCTTCTTTTTTTTCGTCTAATGCATACCCCATCAGTGCAGCAATGCTTATTCAATACCGCCAGCAGATGGAGACACTGGGGGATAATTTTCTAAGGATTTATACTGATTTTTCCTGTCTGAATTTGTCGCACAGAAAGTTGCAGGCCAAATATGTGTGACATTTCTGCGACTTTAGCTTCTAGAGCATTTTTACAACATTATACATAGGTGCTGAATACATAAAAAGCGACTGTTCAGCGACAGACAAGTCGCATCGGCTGAAAGTGGGCCAGAATGTCAGTCCATGTTGGAGCAGGTTTAGATACAGTCTAAAGCATAGATCTCAAAGTCTGTGCACAGAATTTAGCAAGGGCCTCGCACCTTCTGATGCATCAGGTAGGTGCACAATAGCATAGCCTAACCCTCTGTACTTTGGTCTATATTGATGCGGGACATAGACAGCCAGCTGATGACCAATCCATTAGTGCAATGGATGGCTGGAAGCATTTGTCTTTGCCTTTGCAATACCACAGAAGCAATGCATGGTCAATGTACAGCAATGACACACCTGTGTGAACAGCCAGGAGACCCCCCCCCCCCCCCCCCCATGTTATGTTACATAGTTACATAGTTAGTACGGTCGAAAAAAGACATATGTCCATCACGTTCAACCAGGGAATTAAGGGGTAGGGGTGTGGCGCGATATTGGGGAAGGGATGAGATTTTATATTTCTTCATAAGCATTAATCTTATTTTGTCAATTAGGAACATTCAGCACCCACCCGCTATCAAGGCAGCTGCCTATCATGTCATGCCCTACCTGCACAGGTGTGCTGGCTACTCAAATGATCCAATTAAGGAGGCCATTTAGTCAGCAGCAGCAGAAGTCCTGTGCCTGGACGCTCCAACAGGGGCCAGACACAAGCAGAAGGCAGAAGCAGCAGCAGCACCACCTTTTGTTTTTTGGCTGCAGCAGCAGCAAGGCCCACAGGGCTGGCTAGCTGGCTAGCCAGCAAGCAGGTAGCAATGAAAGTAGGAATCTTTCTTTTTAACCCTGTAAGGGGGTGGTGCACTGTACCCGAAGATACTGCCATATCGGGTCAATGCATAGGGCGACGGAAGCAAGCTTCGAAATCGGCCCCCGTTCTCAAAAATCCATTTAATATATGGTCCCCAGATAGGGGACGTATCAGATATTAAACTGATAAGAACAGATACTACACTTGATCTTAGCCAAAAGGCCGAGAAGCGATAACCGTGAAAGGGGCGGGCCCAACAAGGTCCCCTTCATGGGCACTATCACTGCTTGCTGTCAGGGAGGCTGCCAGACAATTTTCCATGCACACTCTGGGCTGGGGGGCAGTCAACCACCAGTACACACAGCAGAACCTAAACCCATACCATTATTGCTAAGCAGCAAGACAGGGGCCCATTGCACTCCCACGGGGCCTTTTTAAATGCAATCCATAACCCGGATTTGCCAGGAACCCTTCTTACTCCTCCTACTTGCATGTGACACTGGGCTTAGGATCTGCATAGGAAACACACACACAAGCACACACCTACCTTTGTTGCCTGCAGATGCCTCCTTGGCTGTCCCCAAACGGTATCAAACCAACACCCACGGGAAGCTGTAAGCATAGAGGACATGCCTGCACCCCATTGGACTTACCTGTGTGGGTTAAATCCGGGTTATTTGACAACCTATGGCGGTGATGGTTCTGCTCAGGCAGAGCAGTGCTGATGCTCCTCATAAAGCTGTCGCTGCTGTGAAGGTTCTAGGTGACATCACAAATCCCTTTGGTTACATACACAACAAAGCTGGGTTGTTGTTGTTTACACTCTGCAAGGCCTGTGGAAGTGAGTGACATCATAGCACTGTAGTTCTGAGGGTTCAAGATGGATGCAACAATCTCCTGTTGCTTCTATGAAGGCCGTAATAGACGACATCACCAAACAGCTCCATAGTCACATACACAGCAAAGGAGAGATGTTGTTTACACCTAGTGATGTCAGTGGTATTGAGTGACATCACAGCACAGTGCTAAGGCTCCTGGGCCTGGACACAGCAGCGGCTGCAATATCTCAACGGAGAATACGTTTATATCTATGTGTGTGTGTGCGCATATATATATATATATATATATATATATATATATATATATATATATATTTCTCCGCCGAAATCACTTTTAAACCCATTTCCACCTTTTTTTCCCTTCTCTTCCTCTTACTTTTTTTTCACGTTTTTTTACGTTTTTCTCCTTTTCGCCTCTTTTCTGGGCGTATTATTCTTCTTTTTCTTCTTTTTTTTCGTCTAATGCATACCCCATCAGTGCAGCAATGCTTATTCAATACCGCCAGCAGATGGAGACACTGGGGGATAATTTTCTAAGGATTTATACTGATTTTTCCTGTCTGAATTTGTCGCACAGAAAGTTGCAGGCCAAATATGTGTGACATTTCTGCGACTTTAGCTTCTAGAGCATTTTTACAACATTATACATAGGTGCTGAATACATAAAAAGCGACTGTTCAGCGACAGACAAGTCGCATCGGCTGAAAGTAGGCCAGAATGTCAGTCCATGTTGGAGCAGGTTTAGATACAGTCTAAAGCATAGATCTCAAAGTCTGTGCACAGAATTTAGCAAGGGCCTCGCACCTTCTGATGCATCAGGTAGGTGCACAATAGCATAGCCTAACCCTCTGTACTTTGGTCTATATTGATGCGGGACATAGACAGCCAGCTGATGACCAATCCATTAGTGCAATGGATGGCTGGAAGCATTTGTCTTTGCCTTTGCAATACCACAGAAGCAATGCATGGTCAATGTACAGCAATGACACACCTGTGTGAACAGCCAGGAGACCCCCCCCCCCCCCCCCCCATGTTATGTTACATAGTTACATAGTTAGTACGGTCGAAAAAAGACATATGTCCATCACGTTCAACCAGGGAATTAAGGGGTAGGGGTGTGGCGCGATATTGGGGAAGGGATGAGATTTTATATTTCTTCATAAGCATTAATCTTATTTTGTCAATTAGGAACATTCAGCACCCACCCGCTATCAAGGCAGCTGCCTATCATGTCATGCCCTACCTGCACAGGTGTGCTGGCTACTCAAATGATCCAATTAAGGAGGCCATTTAGTCAGCAGCAGCAGAAGTCCTGTGCCTGGACGCTCCAACAGGGGCCAGACACAAGCAGAAGCAGAAGCAGCAGAAGCAGCAGCAGCACCACCTTTTGTTTTTTGGCTGCAGCAGCAGCAAGGCCCACAGGGCTGGCTAGCTGGCTAGCCAGCAAGCAGGTAGCAATGAAAGTAGGAATCTTTCTTTTTAACCCTGTAAGGGGGTGGTGCACTGTACCCGAAGATACTGCCATATCGGGTCAATGCATAGGGCGACGGAAGCAAGCTTCGAAATCGGCCCCCGTTCTCAAAAATCCATTTAATATATGGTCCCCAGATAGGGGACGTATCAGATATTAAACTGATAAGAACAGATACTACACTTGATCTTAGCCAAAAGGCCGAGAAGCGATAACCGTGAAAGGGGCGGGCCCAACAAGGTCCCCTTCATGGGCACTATCACTGCTTGCTGTCAGGGAGGCTGCCAGACAATTTTCCATGCACACTCTGGGCTGGGGGGCAGTCAACCACCAGTACACACAGCAGAACCTAAACCCATACCATTATTGCTAAGCAGCAAGACAGGGGCCCATTGCACTCCCACGGGGCCTTTTTAAATGCAATCCATAACCCGGATTTGCCAGGAACCCTTCTTACTCCTCCTACTTGCATGTGACACTGGGCTTAGGATCTGCATAGGAAACACACACACAAGCACACACCTACCTTTGTTGCCTGCAGATGCCTCCTTGGCTGTCCCCAAACGGTATCAAACCAACACCCACGGGAAGCTGTAAGCATAGAGGACATGCCTGCACCCCATTGGACTTACCTGTGTGGGTTAAATCCGGGTTATTTGACAACCTATGGCGGTGATGGTTCTGCTCAGGCAGAGCAGTGCTGATGCTCCTCATAAAGCTGTCGCTGCTGTGAAGGTTCTAGGTGACATCACAAATCCCTTTGGTTACATACACAACAAAGCTGGGTTGTTGTTGTTTACACTCTGCAAGGCCTGTGGAAGTGAGTGACATCATAGCACTGTAGTTCTGAGGGTTCAAGATGGATGCAACAATCTCCTGTTGCTTCTATGAAGGCCGTAATAGACGACATCACCAAACAGCTCCATAGTCACATACACAGCAAAGGAGAGATGTTGTTTACACCTAGTGATGTCAGTGGTATTGAGTGACATCACAGCACAGTGCTAAGGCTCCTGGGCCTGGACACAGCAGCGGCTGCAATATCTCAACGGAGAATACGTTTATATCTATGTGTGTGTGTGCGCATATATATATATATATATATATATATATATATATATATATATATTTCTCCGCCGAAATCACTTTTAAACCCATTTCCACCTTTTTTTCCCTTCTCTTCCTCTTACTTTTTTTTCACGTTTTTTTACGTTTTTCTCCTTTTCGCCTCTTTTCTGGGCGTATTATTCTTCTTTTTCTTCTTTTTTTTCGTCTAATGCATACCCCATCAGTGCAGCAATGCTTATTCAATACCGCCAGCAGATGGAGACACTGGGGGATAATTTTCTAAGGATTTATACTGATTTTTCCTGTCTGAATTTGTCGCACAGAAAGTTGCAGGCCAAATATGTGTGACATTTCTGCGACTTTAGCTTCTAGAGCATTTTTACAACATTATACATAGGTGCTGAATACATAAAAAGCGACTGTTCAGCGACAGACAAGTCGCATCGGCTGAAAGTAGGCCAGAATGTCAGTCCATGTTGGAGCAGGTTTAGATACAGTCTAAAGCATAGATCTCAAAGTCTGTGCACAGAATTTAGCAAGGGCCTCGCACCTTCTGATGCATCAGGTAGGTGCACAATAGCATAGCCTAACCCTCTGTACTTTGGTCTATATTGATGCGGGACATAGACAGCCAGCTGATGACCAATCCATTAGTGCAATGGATGGCTGGAAGCATTTGTCTTTGCCTTTGCAATACCACAGAAGCAATGCATGGTCAATGTACAGCAATGACACACCTGTGTGAACAGCCAGGAGACCCCCCCCCCCCCCATGTTATGTTACATAGTTACATAGTTAGTACGGTCGAAAAAAGACATATGTCCATCACGTTCAACCAGGGAATTAAGGGGTAGGGGTGTGGCGCGATATTGGGGAAGGGATGAGATTTTATATTTCTTCATAAGCATTAATCTTATTTTGTCAATTAGGAACATTCAGCACCCACCCGCTATCAAGGCAGCTGCCTATCATGTCATGCCCTACCTGCACAGGTGTGCTGGCTACTCAAATGATCCAATTAAGGAGGCCATTTAGTCAGCAGCAGCAGAAGTCCTGTGCCTGGACGCTCCAACAGGGGCCAGACACAAGCAGAAGCAGAAGCAGCAGAAGCAGCAGCAGCACCACCTTTTGTTTTTTGGCTGCAGCAGCAGCAAGGCCCACAGGGCTGGCTAGCTGGCTAGCCAGCAAGCAGGTAGCAATGAAAGTAGGAATCTTTCTTTTTAACCCTGTAAGGGGGTGGTGCACTGTACCCGAAGATACTGCCATATCGGGTCAATGCATAGGGCGACGGAAGCAAGCTTCGAAATCGGCCCCCGTTCTCAAAAATCCATTTAATATATGGTCCCCAGATAGGGGACGTATCAGATATTAAACTGATAAGAACAGATACTACACTTGATCTTAGCCAAAAGGCCGAGAAGCGATAACCGTGAAAGGGGCGGGCCCAACAAGGTCCCCTTCATGGGCACTATCACTGCTTGCTGTCAGGGAGGCTGCCAGACAATTTTCCATGCACACTCTGGGCTGGGGGGCAGTCAACCACCAGTACACACAGCAGAACCTAAACCCATACCATTATTGCTAAGCAGCAAGACAGGGGCCCATTGCACTCCCACGGGGCCTTTTTAAATGCAATCCATAACCCGGATTTGCCAGGAACCCTTCTTACTCCTCCTACTTGCATGTGACACTGGGCTTAGGATCTGCATAGGAAACACACACACAAGCACACACCTACCTTTGTTGCCTGCAGATGCCTCCTTGGCTGTCCCCAAACGGTATCAAACCAACACCCACGGGAAGCTGTAAGCATAGAGGACATGCCTGCACCCCATTGGACTTACCTGTGTGGGTTAAATCCGGGTTATTTGACAACCTATGGCGGTGATGGTTCTGCTCAGGCAGAGCAGTGCTGATGCTCCTCATAAAGCTGTCGCTGCTGTGAAGGTTCTAGGTGACATCACAAATCCCTTTGGTTACATACACAACAAAGCTGGGTTGTTGTTGTTTACACTCTGCAAGGCCTGTGGAAGTGAGTGACATCATAGCACTGTAGTTCTGAGGGTTCAAGATGGATGCAACAATCTCCTGTTGCTTCTATGAAGGCCGTAATAGACGACATCACCAAACAGCTCCATAGTCACATACACAGCAAAGGAGAGATGTTGTTTACACCTAGTGATGTCAGTGGTATTGAGTGACATCACAGCACAGTGCTAAGGCTCCTGGGCCTGGACACAGCAGCGGCTGCAATATCTCAACGGAGAATACGTTTATATCTATGTGTGTGTGTGCGCATATATATATATATATATATATATATATATATATATATATATATATTTCTCCGCCGAAATCACTTTTAAACCCATTTCCACCTTTTTTTCCCTTCTCTTCCTCTTACTTTTTTTTCACGTTTTTTTACGTTTTTCTCCTTTTCGCCTCTTTTCTGGGCGTATTATTCTTCTTTTTCTTCTTTTTTTTCGTCTAATGCATACCCCATCAGTGCAGCAATGCTTATTCAATACCGCCAGCAGATGGAGACACTGGGGGATAATTTTCTAAGGATTTATACTGATTTTTCCTGTCTGAATTTGTCGCACAGAAAGTTGCAGGCCAAATATGTGTGACATTTCTGCGACTTTAGCTTCTAGAGCATTTTTACAACATTATACATAGGTGCTGAATACATAAAAAGCGACTGTTCAGCGACAGACAAGTCGCATCGGCTGAAAGTAGGCCAGAATGTCAGTCCATGTTGGAGCAGGTTTAGATACAGTCTAAAGCATAGATCTCAAAGTCTGTGCACAGAATTTAGCAATGGCCTCGCACCTTCTGATGCATCAGGTAGGTGCACAATAGCATAGCCTAACCCTCTGTACTTTGGTCTATATTGATGCGGGACATAGACAGCCAGCTGATGACCAATCCATTAGTGCAATGGATGGCTGGAAGCATTTGTCTTTGCCTTTGCAATACCACAGAAGCAATGCATGGTCAATGTACAGCAATGACACACCTGTGTGAACAGCCAGGAGACCCCCCCCCCCCCCCCCCATGTTATGTTACATAGTTACATAGTTAGTACGGTCGAAAAAAGACATATGTCCATCACGTTCAACCAGGGAATTAAGGGGTAGGGGTGTGGCGCGATATTGGGGAAGGGATGAGATTTTATATTTCTTCATAAGCATTAATCTTATTTTGTCAATTAGGAACATTCAGCACCCACCCGCTATCAAGGCAGCTGCCTATCATGTCATGCCCTACCTGCACAGGTGTGCTGGCTACTCAAATGATCCAATTAAGGAGGCCATTTAGTCAGCAGCAGCAGAAGTCCTGTGCCTGGACGCTCCAACAGGGGCCAGACACAAGCAGAAGCAGAAGCAGCAGAAGCAGCAGCAGCACCACCTTTTGTTTTTTGGCTGCAGCAGCAGCAAGGCCCACAGGGCTGGCTAGCTGGCTAGCCAGCAAGCAGGTAGCAATGAAAGTAGGAATCTTTCTTTTTAACCCTGTAAGGGGGTGGTGCACTGTACCCGAAGATACTGCCATATCGGGTCAATGCATAGGGCGACGGAAGCAAGCTTCGAAATCGGCCCCCGTTCTCAAAAATCCATTTAATATATGGTCCCCAGATAGGGGACGTATCAGATATTAAACTGATAAGAACAGATACTACACTTGATCTTAGCCAAAAGGCCGAGAAGCGATAACCGTGAAAGGGGCGGGCCCAACAAGGTCCCCTTCATGGGCACTATCACTGCTTGCTGTCAGGGAGGCTGCCAGACAATTTTCCATGCACACTCTGGGCTGGGGGGCAGTCAACCACCAGTACACACAGCAGAACCTAAACCCATACCATTATTGCTAAGCAGCAAGACAGGGGCCCATTGCACTCCCACGGGGCCTTTTTAAATGCAATCCATAACCCGGATTTGCCAGGAACCCTTCTTACTCCTCCTACTTGCATGTGACACCGGGCTTAGGATCTGCATAGGAAACACACACACAAGCACACACCTACCTTTGTTGCCTGCAGATGCCTCCTTGGCTGTCCCCAAACGGTATCAAACCAACACCCACGGGAAGCTGTAAGCATAGAGGACATGCCTGCACCCCATTGGACTTACCTGTGTGGGTTAAATCCGGGTTATTTGACAACCTATGGCGGTGATGGTTCTGCTCAGGCAGAGCAGTGCTGATGCTCCTCATAAAGCTGTCGCTGCTGTGAAGGTTCTAGGTGACATCACAAATCCCTTTGGTTACATACACAACAAAGCTGGGTTGTTGTTGTTTACACTCTGCAAGGCCTGTGGAAGTGAGTGACATCATAGCACTGTAGTTCTGAGGGTTCAAGATGGATGCAACAATCTCCTGTTGCTTCTATGAAGGCCGTAATAGACGACATCACCAAACAGCTCCATAGTCACATACACAGCAAAGGAGAGATGTTGTTTACACCTAGTGATGTCAGTGGTATTGAGTGACATCACAGCACAGTGCTAAGGCTCCTGGGCCTGGACACAGCAGCGGCTGCAATATCTCAACGGAGAATACGTTTATATCTATGTGTGTGTGTGCGCATATATATATATATATATATATATATATATATATTTCTCCGCCGAAATCACTTTTAAACCCATTTCCACCTTTTTTTCCCTTCTCTTCCTCTTACTTTTTTTTCACGTTTTTTTACGTTTTTCTCCTTTTCGCCTCTTTTCTGGGCGTATTATTCTTCTTTTTCTTCTTTTTTTTCGTCTAATGCATACCCCATCAGTGCAGCAATGCTTATTCAATACCGCCAGCAGATGGAGACACTGGGGGATAATTTTCTAAGGATTTATACTGATTTTTCCTGTCTGAATTTGTCGCACAGAAAGTTGCAGGCCAAATATGTGTGACATTTCTGCGACTTTAGCTTCTAGAGCATTTTTACAACATTATACATAGGTGCTGAATACATAAAAAGCGACTGTTCAGCGACAGACAAGTCGCATCGGCTGAAAGTAGGCCAGAATGTCAGTCCATGTTGGAGCAGGTTTAGATACAGTCTAAAGCATAGATCTCAAAGTCTGTGCACAGAATTTAGCAAGGGCCTCGCACCTTCTGATGCATCAGGTAGGTGCACAATAGCATAGCCTAACCCTCTGTACTTTGGTCTATATTGATGCGGGACATAGACAGCCAGCTGATGACCAATCCATTAGTGCAATGGATGGCTGGAAGCATTTGTCTTTGCCTTTGCAATACCACAGAAGCAATGCATGGTCAATGTACAGCAATGACACACCTGTGTGAACAGCCAGGAGACCCCCCCCCCCCCCCATGTTATGTTACATAGTTACATAGTTAGTACGGTCGAAAAAATACATATGTCCATCACGTTCAACCAGGGAATTAAGGGGTAGGGGTGTGGCGCGATATTGGGGAAGGGATGAGATTTTATATTTCTTCATAAGCATTAATCTTATTTTGTCAATTAGGAACATTCAGCACCCACCCGCTATCAAGGCAGCTGCCTATCATGTCATGCCCTACCTGCACAGGTGTGCTGGCTACTCAAATGATCCAATTAAGGAGGCCATTTAGTCAGCAGCAGCAGAAGTCCTGTGCCTGGACGCTCCAACAGGGGCCAGACACAAGCAGAAGCAGAAGCAGCAGAAGCAGCAGCAGCACCACCTTTTGTTTTTTGGCTGCAGCAGCAGCAAGGCCCACAGGGCTGGCAAGCTGGCTAGCCAGCAAGCAGGTAGCAATGAAAGTAGGAATCTTTCTTTTTAACCCTGTAAGGGGGTGGTGCACTGTACCCGAAGATACTGCCATATCGGGTCAATGCATAGGGCGACGGAAGCAAGCTTCGAAATCGGCCCCCGTTCTCAAAAATCCATTTAATATATGGTCCCCAGATAGGGGACGTATCAGATATTAAACTGATAAGAACAGATACTACACTTGATCTTAGCCAAAAGGCCGAGAAGCGATAACCGTGAAAGGGGCGGGCCCAACAAGGTCCCCTTCATGGGCACTATCACTGCTTGCTGTCAGGGAGGCTGCCAGACAATTTTCCATGCACACTCTGGGCTGGGGGGCAGTCAACCACCAGTACACACAGCAGAACCTAAACCCATACCATTATTGCTAAGCAGCAAGACAGGGGCCCATTGCACTCCCACGGGGCCTTTTTAAATGCAATCCATAACCCGGATTTGCCAGGAACCCTTCTTACTCCTCCTACTTGCATGTGACACTGGGCTTAGGATCTGCATAGGAAACACACACACAAGCACACACCTACCTTTGTTGCCTGCAGATGCCTCCTTGGCTGTCCCCAAACGGTATCAAACCAACACCCACGGGAAGCTGTAAGCATAGAGGACATGCCTGCACCCCATTGGACTTACCTGTGTGGGTTAAATCCGGGTTATTTGACAACCTATGGCGGTGATGGTTCTGCTCAGGCAGAGCAGTGCTGATGCTCCTCATAAAGCTGTCGCTGCTGTGAAGGTTCTAGGTGACATCACAAATCCCTTTGGTTACATACACAACAAAGCTGGGTTGTTGTTGTTTACACTCTGCAAGGCCTGTGGAAGTGAGTGACATCATAGCACTGTAGTTCTGAGGGTTCAAGATGGATGCAACAATCTCCTGTTGCTTCTATGAAGGCCGTAATAGACGACATCACCAAACAGCTCCATAGTCACATACACAGCAAAGGAGAGATGTTGTTTACACCTAGTGATGTCAGTGGTATTGAGTGACATCACAGCACAGTGCTAAGGCTCCTGGGCCTGGACACAGCAGCGGCTGCAATATCTCAACGGAGAATACGTTTATATCTATGTGTGTGTGTGCGCATATATATATATATATATATATATATATATATATATATATATATATTTCTCCGCCGAAATCACTTTTAAACCCATTTCCACCTTTTTTTCCCTTCTCTTCCTCTTACTTTTTTTTCACGTTTTTTTACGTTTTTCTTTTTTCTCCTTTTCGCCTCTTTTCTGGGCGTATTATTCTTCTTTTTCTTCTTTTTTTTCGTCTAATGCATACCCCATCAGTGCAGCAATGCTTATTCAATACCGCCAGCAGATGGAGACACTGGGGGATAATTTTCTAAGGATTTATACTGATTTTTCCTGTCTGAATTTGTCGCACAGAAAGTTGCAGGCCAAATATGTGTGACATTTCTGCGACTTTAGCTTCTAGAGCATTTTTACAACATTATACATAGGTGCTGAATACATAAAAAGCGACTGTTCAGCGACAGACAAGTCGCATCGGCTGAAAGTAGGCCAGAATGTCAGTCCATGTTGGAGCAGGTTTAGATACAGTCTAAAGCATAGATCTCAAAGTCTGTGCACAGAATTTAGCAAGGGCCTCGCACCTTCTGATGCATCAGGTAGGTGCACAATAGCATAGCCTAACCCTCTGTACTTTGGTCTATATTGATGCGGGACATAGACAGCCAGCTGATGACCAATCCATTAGTGCAATGGATGGCTGGAAGCATTTGTCTTTGCCTTTGCAATACCACAGAAGCAATGCATGGTCAATGTACAGCAATGACACACCTGTGTGAACAGCCAGGAGACCCCCCCCCATGTTATGTTAAATAGTTACATAGTTAGTACGGTCGAAAAAAGACATATGTCCATCACGTTCAACCAGGGAATTAAGGGGTAGGGGTGTGGCGCGATATTGGGGAAGGGATGAGATTTTATATTTCTTCATAAGCATTAATCTTATTTTGTCAATTAGGAACATTCAGCACCCACCCGCTATCAAGGCAGCTGCCTATCATGTCATGCCCTACCTGCACAGGTGTGCTGGCTACTCAAATGATCCAATTAAGGAGGCCATTTAGTCAGCAGCAGCAGAAGTCCTGTGCCTGGACGCTCCAACAGGGGCCAGACACAAGCAGAAGCAGAAGCAGCAGAAGCAGCAGCAGCACCACCTTTTGTTTTTTGGCTGCAGCAGCAGCAAGGCCCACAGGGCTGGCTAGCTGGCTAGCCAGCAAGCAGGTAGCAATGAAAGTAGGAATCTTTCTTTTTAACCCTGTAAGGGGGTGGTGCACTGTACCCGAAGATACTGCCATATCGGGTCAATGCATAGGGCGACGGAAGCAAGCTTCGAAATCGGCCCCCGTTCTCAAAAATCCATTTAATATATGGTCCCCAGATAGGGGACGTATCAGATATTAAACTGATAAGAACAGATACTACACTTGATCTTAGCCAAAAGGCCGAGAAGCGATAACCGTGAAAGGGGCGGGCCCAACAAGGTCCCCTTCATGGGCACTATCACTGCTTGCTGTCAGGGAGGCTGCCAGACAATTTTCCATGCACACTCTGGGCTGGGGGGCAGTCAACCACCAGTACACACAGCAGAACCTAAACCCATACCATTATTGCTAAGCAGCAAGACAGGGGCCCATTGCACTCCCACGGGGCCTTTTTAAATGCAATCCATAACCCGGATTTGCCAGGAACCCTTCTTACTCCTCCTACTTGCATGTGACACTGGGCTTAGGATCTGCATAGGAAACACACACACAAGCACACACCTACCTTTGTTGCCTGCAGATGCCTCCTTGGCTGTCCCCAAACGGTATCAAACCAACACCCACGGGAAGCTGTAAGCATAGAGGACATGCCTGCACCCCATTGGACTTACCTGTGTGGGTTAAATCCGGGTTATTTGACAACCTATGGCGGTGATGGTTCTGCTCAGGCAGAGCAGTGCTGATGCTCCTCATAAAGCTGTCGCTGCTGTGAAGGTTCTAGGTGACATCACAAATCCCTTTGGTTACATACACAACAAAGCTGGGTTGTTGTTGTTTACACTCTGCAAGGCCTGTGGAAGTGAGTGACATCATAGCACTGTAGTTCTGAGGGTTCAAGATGGATGCAACAATCTCCTGTTGCTTCTATGAAGGCCGTAATAGACGACATCACCAAACAGCTCCATAGTCACATACACAGCAAAGGAGAGATGTTGTTTACACCTAGTGATGTCAGTGGTATTGAGTGACATCACAGCACAGTGCTAAGGCTCCTGGGCCTGGACACAGCAGCGGCTGCAATATCTCAACGGAGAATACGTTTATATCTATGTGTGTGTGTGCGCATATATATATATATATATATATATATATATATATATATATATTTCTCCGCCGAAATCACTTTTAAACCCATTTCCACCTTTTTTTCCCTTCTCTTCCTCTTACTTTTTTTTCACGTTTTTTTACGTTTTTCTCCTTTTCGCCTCTTTTCTGGGCGTATTATTCTTCTTTTTCTTCTTTTTTTTCGTCTAATGCATACCCCATCAGTGCAGCAATGCTTATTCAATACCGCCAGCAGATGGAGACACTGGGGGATAATTTTCTAAGGATTTATACTGATTTTTCCTGTCTGAATTTGTCGCACAGAAAGTTGCAGGCCAAATATGTGTGACATTTCTGCGACTTTAGCTTCTAGAGCATTTTTACAACATTATACATAGGTGCTGAATACATAAAAAGCGACTGTTCAGCGACAGACAAGTCGCATCGGCTGAAAGTAGGCCAGAATGTCAGTCCATGTTGGAGCAGGTTTAGATACAGTCTAAAGCATAGATCTCAAAGTCTGTGCACAGAATTTAGCAAGGGCCTCGCACCTTCTGATGCATCAGGTAGGTGCACAATAGCATAGCCTAACCCTCTGTACTTTGGTCTATATTGATGCGGGACATAGACAGCCAGCTGATGACCAATCCATTAGTGCAATGGATAGCTGGAAGCATTTGTCTTTGCCTTTGCAATACCACAGAAGCAATGCATGGTCAATGTACAGCAATGACACACCTGTGTGAACAGCCAGGAGACCCCCCCCCCCCCCCCATGTTATGTTACATAGTTACATAGTTAGTACGGTCGAAAAAAGACATATGTCCATCACGTTCAACCAGGGAATTAAGGGGTAGGGGTGTGGCGCGATATTGGGGAAGGGATGAGATTTTATATTTCTTCATAAGCATTAATCTTATTTTGTCAATTAGGAACATTCAGCACCCACCCGCTATCAAGGCAGCTGCCTATCATGTCATGCCCTACCTGCACAGGTGTGCTGGCTACTCAAATGATCCAATTAAGGAGGCCATTTAGTCAGCAGCAGCAGAAGTCCTGTGCCTGGACGCTCCAACAGGGGCCAGACACAAGCAGAAGCAGCAGCAGCACCACCTTTTGTTTTTTGGCTGCAGCAGCAGCAAGGCCCACAGGGCTGGCTAGCTGGCTAGCCAGCAAGCAGGTAGCAATGAAAGTAGGAATCTTTCTTTTTAACCCTGTAAGGGGGTGGTGCACTGTACCCGAAGATACTGCCATATCGGGTCAATGCATAGGGCGACGGAAGCAAGCTTCGAAATCGGCCCCCGTTCTCAAAAATCCATTTAATATATGGTCCCCAGATAGGGGACGTATCAGATATTAAACTGATAAGAACAGATACTACACTTGATCTTAGCCAAAAGGCCGAGAAGCGATAACCGTGAAAGGGGCGGGCCCAACAAGGTCCCCTTCATGGGCACTATCACTGCTTGCTGTCAGGGAGGCTGCCAGACAATTTTCCATGCACACTCTGGGCTGGGGGGCAGTCAACCACCAGTACACACAGCAGAACCTAAACCCATACCATTATTGCTAAGCAGCAAGACAGGGGCCCATTGCACTCCCACGGGGCCTTTTTAAATGCAATCCATAACCCGGATTTGCCAGGAACCCTTCTTACTCCTCCTACTTGCATGTGACACTGGGCTTAGGATCTGCATAGGAAACACACACACAAGCACACACCTACCTTTGTTGCCTGCAGATGCCTCCTTGGCTGTCCCCAAACGGTATCAAACCAACACCCACGGGAAGCTGTAAGCATAGAGGACATGCCTGCACCCCATTGGACTTACCTGTGTGGGTTAAATCCGGGTTATTTGACAACCTATGGCGGTGATGGTTCTGCTCAGGCAGAGCAGTGCTGATGCTCCTCATAAAGCTGTCGCTGCTGTGAAGGTTCTAGGTGACATCACAAATCCCTTTGGTTACATACACAACAAAGCTGGGTTGTTGTTGTTTACACTCTGCAAGGCCTGTGGAAGTGAGTGACATCATAGCACTGTAGTTCTGAGGGTTCAAGATGGATGCAACAATCTCCTGTTGCTTCTATGAAGGCCGTAATAGACGACATCACCAAACAGCTCCATAGTCACATACACAGCAAAGGAGAGATGTTGTTTACACCTAGTGATGTCAGTGGTATTGAGTGACATCACAGCACAGTGCTAAGGCTCCTGGGCCTGGACACAGCAGCGGCTGCAATATCTCAACGGAGAATACGTTTATATCTATGTGTGTGTGTGCGCATATATATATATATATATATATATATATATATATATATATATATTTCTCCGCCGAAATCACTTTTAAACCCATTTCCACCTTTTTTTCCCTTCTCTTCCTCTTACTTTTTTTTCACGTTTTTTTACGTTTTTCTCCTTTTCGCCTCTTTTCTGGGCGTATTATTCTTCTTTTTCTTCTTTTTTTTCGTCTAATGCATACCCCATCAGTGCAGCAATGCTTATTCAATACCGCCAGCAGATGGAGACACTGGGGGATAATTTTCTAAGGATTTATACTGATTTTTCCTGTCTGAATTTGTCGCACAGAAAGTTGCAGGCCAAATATGTGTGACATTTCTGCGACTTTAGCTTCTAGAGCATTTTTACAACATTATACATAGGTGCTGAATACATAAAAAGCGACTGTTCAGCGACAGACAAGTCGCATCGGCTGAAAGTAGGCCAGAATGTCAGTCCATGTTGGAGCAGGTTTAGATACAGTCTAAAGCATAGATCTCAAAGTCTGTGCACAGAATTTAGCAAGGGCCTCGCACCTTCTGATGCATCAGGTAGGTGCACAATAGCATAGCCTAACCCTCTGTACTTTGGTCTATATTGATGCGGGACATAGACAGCCAGCTGATGACCAATCCATTAGTGCAATGGATGGCTGGAAGCATTTGTCTTTGCCTTTGCAATACCACAGAAGCAATGCATGGTCAATGTACAGCAATGACACACCTGTGTGAACAGCCAGGAGACCCCCCCCCCCCCCCCATGTTATGTTACATAGTTACATAGTTAGTACGGTCGAAAAAAGACATATGTCCATCACGTTCAACCAGGGAATTAAGGGGTAGGGGTGTGGCGCGATATTGGGGAAGGGATGAGATTTTATATTTCTTCATAAGCATTAATCTTATTTTGTCAATTAGGAACATTCAGCACCCACCCGCTATCAAGGCAGCTGCCTATCATGTCATGCCCTACCTGCACAGGTGTGCTGGCTACTCAAATGATCCAATTAAGGAGGCCATTTAGTCAGCAGCAGCAGAAGTCCTGTGCCTGGACGCTCCAACAGGGGCCAGACACAAGCAGAAGCAGAAGCAGCAGAAGCAGCAGCAGCACCACCTTTTGTTTTTTGGCTGCAGCAGCAGCAAGGCCCACAGGGCTGGCTAGCTGGCTAGCCAGCAAGCAGGTAGCAATGAAAGTAGGAATCTTTCTTTTTAACCCTGTAAGGGGGTGGTGCACTGTACCCGAAGATACTGCCATATCGGGTCAATGCATAGGGCGACGGAAGCAAGCTTCGAAATCGGCCCCCGTTCTCAAAAATCCATTTAACCCCTTAAGGACACATGACGTACTGGAACGTCATGTGTCCACTCCCGATCTATAACGCGGGGCCACGGCGTGGCCCCGCGTCATAGCGGGTCGGGCCCGGCCTCTAACAACGGCCGGGACCCGTGGCTAATAGCGCGCGGCATTGATCGCTGTGCCGCGCGCTATTAACCCTTTAGACGCGGCGTTCAAAGTTGAACGCCGCGTCTAAAGTGAAACCGAAAGCATCCCGGCTAGCTCAGTGGGCTGTTCGGGATAGCCGCGGTGAAATCGCGGCATCCCGAACAGCTGACAGGACAGCGGGAGGGCCCCTTCCTGCCTCCTCGCTGTCCGATCGCCGAATGACTGCTCAGTGCCTGAGATCCAGGCATGAGCAGTCATCCGGCAGAATCGTTGATCACTGGTTTCTTATGAGAAACCAGTGATCAACATAGAAGATCAGTGTGTGCAGTTTTATAGGTCCCTATGGGACCTATAACACTGCAAAAAAAAAGTGAAAAAAAAAAGTGAATAAAGATCATTTAACTCCTCCCCTATTAAAAGTTTGAATCACCCCCCTTTTCCAATAAAAAAAAAAACACAGTGTAAATAAAAATAAAAATAAACATATGTGGTATCACCGCGTGCGGAAATGTCCGAATTATAAAAATATATCATTAATTAAACCGCTCGGTCAATGGTGTGCGCGCAAAAAAATTCCAAAGTCCAAAATAGTGCATTTTTGGTCACTTTTTATATCATTTAAAAATGAATAAAAAGTGATCAATAAGTCCTATCAATGCAAAAATGGTACCGTTAAAAACTTCAGATCACAGCGCAAAAAATGAGCCCTCATACCGCCCCATACACGGAAAAATAAAAAAGTTATAGGGGTCAGAAGATGACAATTTTAAACGTATTAATTTTCCTGCATGTAGTTATGATTTTTTCCAGAAGTCCGACAAAATCAAACCTATATAAGTAGGGTATAATTTTAATCGTATGGACCTACAGAATACATATCAGGTGTCATTTTTACCGAAAAATGTACAACGTAGAAACGGAAGCCCCCAAAAGTTACAAAACAGCGTTTTTTTTTTCAATTTTGTCGCACAATGATTTTTTTTCCCGCTTCACCATAGATTTTTGGGCAAAATGACTGACGTCATTACAAAGTAGAATTGGTGGCGCAAAAAATAAGCCATCATATGGATTTTTAGGTGTAAATTTGAAAGAGTTATGATTTTTTAAAGGCAAGGAGCAAAAAACGAAAATGCAAAAACGGAAAAACCTCCGGTCCTTAAGGGGTTAATATATGGTCCCCAGATAGGGGACGTATCAGATATTAAACTGATAAGAACAGATACTACACTTGATCTTAGCCAAAAGGCCGAGAAGCGATAACCGTGAAAGGGGCGGGCCCAACAAGGTCCCCTTCATGGGCACTATCACTGCTTGCTGTCAGGGAGGCTGCCAGACAATTTTCCATGCACACTCTGGGCTGGGGGGCAGTCAACCACCAGTACACACAGCAGAACCTAAACCCATACCATTATTGCTAAGCAGCAAGACAGGGGCCCATTGCACTCCCACGGGGCCTTTTTAAATGCAATCCATAACCCGGATTTGCCAGGAACCCTTCTTACTCCTCCTACTTGCATGTGACACTGGGCTTAGGATCTGCATAGGAAACACACACACAAGCACACACCTACCTTTGTTGCCTGCAGATGCCTCCTTGGCTGTCCCCAAACGGTATCAAACCAACACCCACGGGAAGCTGTAAGCATAGAGGACATGCCTGCACCCCATTGGACTTACCTGTGTGGGTTAAATCCGGGTTATTTGACAACCTATGGCGGTGATGGTTCTGCTCAGGCAGAGCAGTGCTGATGCTCCTCATAAAGCTGTCGCTGCTGTGAAGGTTCTAGGTGACATCACAAATCCCTTTGGTTACATACACAACAAAGCTGGGTTGTTGTTGTTTACACTCTGCAAGGCCTGTGGAAGTGAGTGACATCATAGCACTGTAGTTCTGAGGGTTCAAGATGGATGCAACAATCTCCTGTTGCTTCTATGAAGGCCGTAATAGACGACATCACCAAACAGCTCCATAGTCACATACACAGCAAAGGAGAGATGTTGTTTACACCTAGTGATGTCAGTGGTATTGAGTGACATCACAGCACAGTGCTAAGGCTCCTGGGCCTGGACACAGCAGCGGCTGCAATATCTCAACGGAGAATACGTTTATATCTATGTGTGTGTGTGCGCATATATATATATATATATATATATATATATATATATATATATATTTCTCCGCCGAAATCACTTTTAAACCCATTTCCACCTTTTTTTCCCTTCTCTTCCTCTTACTTTTTTTTCACGTTTTTTTACGTTTTTCTCCTTTTCGCCTCTTTTCTGGGCGTATTATTCTTCTTTTTCTTCTTTTTTTTCGTCTAATGCATACCCCATCAGTGCAGCAATGCTTATTCAATACCGCCAGCAGATGGAGACACTGGGGGATAATTTTCTAAGGATTTATACTGATTTTTCCTGTCTGAATTTGTCGCACAGAAAGTTGCAGGCCAAATATGTGTGACATTTCTGCGACTTTAGCTTCTAGAGCATTTTTACAACATTATACATAGGTGCTGAATACATAAAAAGCGACTGTTCAGCGACAGACAAGTCGCATCGGCTGAAAGTAGGCCAGAATGTCAGTCCATGTTGGAGCAGGTTTAGATACAGTCTAAAGCATAGATCTCAAAGTCTGTGCACAGAATTTAGCAAGGGCCTCGCACCTTCTGATGCATCAGGTAGGTGCACAATAGCATAGCCTAACCCTCTGTACTTTGGTCTATATTGATGCGGGACATAGACAGCCAGCTGATGACCAATCCATTAGTGCAATGGATGGCTGGAAGCATTTGTCTTTGCCTTTGCAATACCACAGAAGCAATGCATGGTCAATGTACAGCAATGACACACCTGTGTGAACAGCCAGGAGACCCCCCCCCCCCCCCCATGTTATGTTACATAGTTACATAGTTAGTACGGTCGAAAAAAGACATATGTCCATCACGTTCAACCAGGGAATTAAGGGGTAGGGGTGTGGCGCGATATTGGGGAAGGGATGAGATTTTATATTTCTTCATAAGCATTAATCTTATTTTGTCAATTAGGAACATTCAGCACCCACCCGCTATCAAGGCAGCTGCCTATCATGTCATGCCCTACCTGCACAGGTGTGCTGGCTACTCAAATGATCCAATTAAGGAGGCCATTTAGTCAGCAGCAGCAGAAGTCCTGTGCCTGGACGCTCCAACAGGGGCCAGACACAAGCAGAAGCAGAAGCAGCAGAAGCAGCAGCAGCACCACCTTTTGTTTTTTGGCTGCAGCAGCAGCAAGGCCCACAGGGCTGGCTAGCTGGCTAGCCAGCAAGCAGGTAGCAATGAAAGTAGGAATCTTTCTTTTTAACCCTGTAAGGGGGTGGTGCACTGTACCCGAAGATACTGCCATATCGGGTCAATGCATAGGGCGACGGAAGCAAGCTTCGAAATCGGCCCCCGTTCTCAAAAATCCATTTAATATATGGTCCCCAGATAGGGGACGTATCAGATATTAAACTGATAAGAACAGATACTACACTTGATCTTAGCCAAAAGGCCGAGAAGCGATAACCGTGAAAGGGGCGGGCCCAACAAGGTCCCCTTCATGGGCACTATCACTGCTTGCTGTCAGGGAGGCTGCCAGACAATTTTCCATGCACACTCTGGGCTGGGGGGCAGTCAACCACCAGTACACACAGCAGAACCTAAACCCATACCATTATTGCTAAGCAGCAAGACAGGGGCCCATTGCACTCCCACGGGGCCTTTTTAAATGCAATCCATAACCCGGATTTGCCAGGAACCCTTCTTACTCCTCCTACTTGCATGTGACACTGGGCTTAGGATCTGCATAGGAAACACACACACAAGCACACACCTACCTTTGTTGCCTGCAGATGCCTCCTTGGCTGTCCCCAAACGGTATCAAACCAACACCCACGGGAAGCTGTAAGCATAGAGGACATGCCTGCACCCCATTGGACTTACCTGTGTGGGTTAAATCCGGGTTATTTGACAACCTATGGCGGTGATGGTTCTGCTCAGGCAGAGCAGTGCTGATGCTCCTCATAAAGCTGTCGCTGCTGTGAAGGTTCTAGGTGACATCACAAATCCCTTTGGTTACATACACAACAAAGCTGGGTTGTTGTTGTTTACACTCTGCAAGGCCTGTGGAAGTGAGTGACATCATAGCACTGTAGTTCTGAGGGTTCAAGATGGATGCAACAATCTCCTGTTGCTTCTATGAAGGCCGTAATAGACGACATCACCAAACAGCTCCATAGTCACATACACAGCAAAGGAGAGATGTTGTTTACACCTAGTGATGTCAGTGGTATTGAGTGACATCACAGCACAGTGCTAAGGCTCCTGGGCCTGGACACAGCAGCGGCTGCAATATCTCAACGGAGAATACGTTTATATCTATGTGTGTGTGTGCGCATATATATATATATATATATATATATATATATATATATATATATATTTCTCCGCCGAAATCACTTTTAAACCCATTTCCACCTTTTTTTCCCTTCTCTTCCTCTTACTTTTTTTTCACGTTTTTTTACGTTTTTCTCCTTTTCGCCTCTTTTCTGGGCGTATTATTCTTCTTTTTCTTCTTTTTTTTCGTCTAATGCATACCCCATCAGTGCAGCAATGCTTATTCAATACCGCCAGCAGATGGAGACACTGGGGGATAATTTTCTAAGGATTTATACTGATTTTTCCTGTCTGAATTTGTCGCACAGAAAGTTGCAGGCCAAATATGTGTGACATTTCTGCGACTTTAGCTTCTAGAGCATTTTTACAACATTATACATAGGTGCTGAATACATAAAAAGCGACTGTTCAGCGACAGACAAGTCGCATCGGCTGAAAGTAGGCCAGAATGTCAGTCCATGTTGGAGCAGGTTTAGATACAGTCTAAAGCATAGATCTCAAAGTCTGTGCACAGAATTTAGCAAGGGCCTCGCACCTTCTGATGCATCAGGTAGGTGCACAATAGCATAGCCTAACCCTCTGTACTTTGGTCTATATTGATGCGGGACATAGACAGCCAGCTGATGACCAATCCATTAGTGCAATGGATGGCTGGAAGCATTTGTCTTTGCCTTTGCAATACCACAGAAGCAATGCATGGTCAATGTACAGCAATGACACACCTGTGTGAACAGCCAGGAGACCCCCCCCCCCATGTTATGTTACATAGTTACATAGTTAGTACGGTCGAAAAAAGACATATGTCCATCACGTTCAACCAGGGAATTAAGGGGTAGGGGTGTGGCGCGATATTGGGGAAGGGATGAGATTTTATATTTCTTCATAAGCATTAATCTTATTTTGTCAATTAGGAACATTCAGCACCCACCCGCTATCAAGGCAGCTGCCTATCATGTCATGCCCTACCTGCACAGGTGTGCTGGCTACTCAAATGATCCAATTAAGGAGGCCATTTAGTCAGCAGCAGCAGAAGTCCTGTGCCTGGACGCTCCAACAGGGGCCAGACACAAGCAGAAGCAGAAGCAGCAGAAGCAGCAGAAGCAGCACCACCTTTTGTTTTTTGGCTGCAGCAGCAGCAAGGCCCACAGGGCTGGCTAGCTGGCTAGCCAGCAAGCAGGTAGCAATGAAAGTAGGAATCTTTCTTTTTAACCCTGTAAGGGGGTGGTGCACTGTACCCGAAGATACTGCCATATCGGGTCAATGCATAGGGCGACGGAAGCAAGCTTCGAAATCGGCCCCTGTTCTCAAAAATCCATTTAATATATGGTCCCCAGATAGGGGACGTATCAGATATTAAACTGATAAGAACAGATACTACACTTGATCTTAGCCAAAAGGCCGAGAAGCGATAACCGTGAAAGGGGCGGGCCCAACAAGGTCCCCTTCATGGGCACTATCACTGCTTGCTGTCAGGGAGGCTGCCAGACAATTTTCCATGCACACTCTGGGCTGGGGGGCAGTCAACCACCAGTACACACAGCAGAACCTAAACCCATACCATTATTGCTAAGCAGCAAGACAGGGGCCCATTGCACTCCCACGGGGCCTTTTTAAATGCAATCCATAACCCGGATTTGCCAGGAACCCTTCTTACTCCTCCTACTTGCATGTGACACTGGGCTTAGGATCTGCATAGGAAACACACACACAAGCACACACCTACCTTTGTTGCCTGCAGATGCCTCCTTGGCTGTCCCCAAACGGTATCAAACCAACACCCACGGGAAGCTGTAAGCATAGAGGACATGCCTGCACCCCATTGGACTTACCTGTGTGGGTTAAATCCGGGTTATTTGACAACCTATGGCGGTGATGGTTCTGCTCAGGCAGAGCAGTGCTGATGCTCCTCATAAAGCTGTCGCTGCTGTGAAGGTTCTAGGTGACATCACAAATCCCTTTGGTTACATACACAACAAAGCTGGGTTGTTGTTGTTTACACTCTGCAAGGCCTGTGGAAGTGAGTGACATCATAGCACTGTAGTTCTGAGGGTTCAAGATGGATGCAACAATCTCCTGTTGCTTCTATGAAGGCCGTAATAGACGACATCACCAAACAGCTCCATAGTCACATACACAGCAAAGGAGAGATGTTGTTTACACCTAGTGATGTCAGTGGTATTGAGTGACATCACAGCACAGTGCTAAGGCTCCTGGGCCTGGACACAGCAGCGGCTGCAATATCTCAACGGAGAATACGTTTATATCTATGTGTGTGTGTGCGCATATATATATATATATATATATATATATATATATATATATATATATATATTTCTCCGCCGAAATCACTTTTAAACCCATTTCCACCTTTTTTTCCCTTCTCTTCCTCTTACTTTTTTTTCACGTTTTTTTACGTTTTTCTCCTTTTCGCCTCTTTTCTGGGCGTATTATTCTTCTTTTTCTTCTTTTTTTTCGTCTAATGCATACCCCATCAGTGCAGCAATGCTTATTCAATACCGCCAGCAGATGGAGACACTGGGGGATAATTTTCTAAGGATTTATACTGATTTTTCCTGTCTGAATTTGTCGCACAGAAAGTTGCAGGCCAAATATGTGTGACATTTCTGCGACTTTAGCTTCTAGAGCATTTTTACAACATTATACATAGGTGCTGAATACATAAAAAGCGACTGTTCAGCGACAGACAAGTCGCATCGGCTGAAAGTAGGCCAGAATGTCAGTCCATGTTGGAGCAGGTTTAGATACAGTCTAAAGCATAGATCTCAAAGTCTGTGCACAGAATTTAGCAAGGGCCTCGCACCTTCTGATGCATCAGGTAGGTGCACAATAGCATAGCCTAACCCTCTGTACTTTGGTCTATATTGATGCGGGACATAGACAGCCAGCTGATGACCAATCCATTAGTGCAATGGATGGCTGGAAGCATTTGTCTTTGCCTTTGCAATACCACAGAAGCAATGCATGGTCAATGTACAGCAATGACACACCTGTGTGAACAGCCAGGAGACCCCCCCATGTTATGTTACATAGTTACATAGTTAGTACGGTCGAAAAAAGACATATGTCCATCACGTTCAACCAGGGAATTAAGGGGTAGGGGTGTGGCGCGATATTGGGGAAGGGATGAGATTTTATATTTCTTCATAAGCATTAATCTTATTTTGTCAATTAGGAACATTCAGCACCCACCCGCTATCAAGGCAGCTGCCTATCATGTCATGCCCTACCTGCACAGGTGTGCTGGCTACTCAAATGATCCAATTAAGGAGGCCATTTAGTCAGCAGCAGCAGAAGTCCTGTGCCTGGACGCTCCAACAGGGGCCAGACACAAGCAGAAGCAGAAGCAGCAGAAGCAGCAGCAGCACCACCTTTTGTTTTTTGGCTGCAGCAGCAGCAAGGCCCACAGGGCTGGCTAGCTGGCTAGCCAGCAAGCAGGTAGCAATGAAAGTAGGAATCTTTCTTTTTAACCCTGTAAGGGGGTGGTGCACTGTACCCGAAGATACTGCCATATCGGGTCAATGCATAGGGCGACGGAAGCAAGCTTCGAAATCGGCCCCCGTTCTCAAAAATCCATTTAATATATGGTCCCCAGATAGGGGACGTATCAGATATTAAACTGATAAGAACAGATACTACACTTGATCTTAGCCAAAAGGCCGAGAAGCGATAACCGTGAAAGGGGCGGGCCCAACAAGGTCCCCTTCATGGGCACTATCACTGCTTGCTGTCAGGGAGGCTGCCAGACAATTTTCCATGCACACTCTGGGCTGGGGGGCAGTCAACCACCAGTACACACAGCAGAACCTAAACCCATACCATTATTGCTAAGCAGCAAGACAGGGGCCCATTGCACTCCCACGGGGCCTTTTTAAATGCAATCCATAACCCGGATTTGCCAGGAACCCTTCTTACTCCTCCTACTTGCATGTGACACTGGGCTTAGGATCTGCATAGGAAACACACACACAAGCACACACCTACCTTTGTTGCCTGCAGATGCCTCCTTGGCTGTCCCCAAACGGTATCAAACCAACACCCACGGGAAGCTGTAAGCATAGAGGACATGCCTGCACCCCATTGGACTTACCTGTGTGGGTTAAATCCGGGTTATTTGACAACCTATGGCGGTGATGGTTCTGCTCAGGCAGAGCAGTGCTGATGCTCCTCATAAAGCTGTCGCTGCTGTGAAGGTTCTAGGTGACATCACAAATCCCTTTGGTTACATACACAACAAAGCTGGGTTGTTGTTGTTTACACTCTGCAAGGCCTGTGGAAGTGAGTGACATCATAGCACTGTAGTTCTGAGGGTTCAAGATGGATGCAACAATCTCCTGTTGCTTCTATGAAGGCCGTAATAGACGACATCACCAAACAGCTCCATAGTCACATACACAGCAAAGGAGAGATGTTGTTTACACCTAGTGATGTCAGTGGTATTGAGTGACATCACAGCACAGTGCTAAGGCTCCTGGGCCTGGACACAGCAGCGGCTGCAATATCTCAACGGAGAATACGTTTATATCTATGTGTGTGTGTGCGCATATATATATATATATATATATATATATATATATATATATATATTTCTCCGCCGAAATCACTTTTAAACCCATTTCCACCTTTTTTTCCCTTCTCTTCCTCTTACTTTTTTTTCACGTTTTTTTACGTTTTTCTCCTTTTCGCCTCTTTTCTGGGCGTATTATTCTTCTTTTTCTTCTTTTTTTTCGTCTAATGCATACCCCATCAGTGCAGCAATGCTTATTCAATACCGCCAGCAGATGGAGACACTGGGGGATAATTTTCTAAGGATTTATACTGATTTTTCCTGTCTGAATTTGTCGCACAGAAAGTTGCAGGCCAAATATGTGTGACATTTCTGCGACTTTAGCTTCTAGAGCATTTTTACAACATTATACATAGGTGCTGAATACATAAAAAGCGACTGTTCAGCGACAGACAAGTCGCATCGGCTGAAAGTAGGCCAGAATGTCAGTCCATGTTGGAGCAGGTTTAGATACAGTCTAAAGCATAGATCTCAAAGTCTGTGCACAGAATTTAGCAAGGGCCTCGCACCTTCTGATGCATCAGGTAGGTGCACAATAGCATAGCCTAACCCTCTGTACTTTGGTCTATATTGATGCGGGACATAGACAGCCAGCTGATGACCAATCCATTAGTGCAATGGATGGCTGGAAGCATTTGTCTTTGCCTTTGCAATACCACAGAAGCAATGCATGGTCAATGTACAGCAATGACACACCTGTGTGAACAGCCAGGAGACCCCCCCCCCATGTTATGTTACATAGTTACATAGTTAGTACGGTCGAAAAAAGACATATGTCCATCACGTTCAACCAGGGAATTAAGGGGTAGGGGTGTGGCGCGATATTGGGGAAGGGATGAGATTTTATATTTCTTCATAAGCATTAATCTTATTTTGTCAATTAGGAACATTCAGCACCCACCCGCTATCAAGGCAGCTGCCTATCATGTCATGCCCTACCTGCACAGGTGTGCTGGCTACTCAAATGATCCAATTAAGGAGGCCATTTAGTCAGCAGCAGCAGAAGTCCTGTGCCTGGACGCTCCAACAGGGGCCAGACACAAGCAGAAGCAGAAGCAGCAGAAGCAGCAGCAGCACCACCTTTTGTTTTTTGGCTGCAGCAGCAGCAAGGCCCACAGGGCTGGCTAGCTGGCTAGCCAGCAAGCAGGTAGCAATGAAAGTAGGAATCTTTCTTTTTAACCCTGTAAGGGGGTGGTGCACTGTACCCGAAGATACTGCCATATCGGGTCAATGCATAGGGCGACGGAAGCAAGCTTCGAAATCGGCCCCCGTTCTCAAAAATCCATTTAATATATGGTCCCCAGATAGGGGACGTATCAGATATTAAACTGATAAGAACAGATACTACACTTGATCTTAGCCAAAAGGCCGAGAAGCGATAACCGTGAAAGGGGCGGGCCCAACAAGGTCCCCTTCATGGGCACTATCACTGCTTGCTGTCAGGGAGGCTGCCAGACAATTTTCCATGCACACTCTGGGCTGGGGGGCAGTCAACCACCAGTACACACAGCAGAACCTAAACCCATACCATTATTGCTAAGCAGCAAGACAGGGGCCCATTGCACTCCCACGGGGCCTTTTTAAATGCAATCCATAACCCGGATTTGCCAGGAACCCTTCTTACTCCTCCTACTTGCATGTGACACTGGGCTTAGGATCTGCATAGGAAACACACACACAAGCACACACCTACCTTTGTTGCCTGCAGATGCCTCCTTGGCTGTCCCCAAACGGTATCAAACCAACACCCACGGGAAGCTGTAAGCATAGAGGACATGCCTGCACCCCATTGGACTTACCTGTGTGGGTTAAATCCGGGTTATTTGACAACCTATGGCGGTGATGGTTCTGCTCAGGCAGAGCAGTGCTGATGCTCCTCATAAAGCTGTCGCTGCTGTGAAGGTTCTAGGTGACATCACAAATCCCTTTGGTTACATACACAACAAAGCTGGGTTGTTGTTGTTTACACTCTGCAAGGCCTGTGGAAGTGAGTGACATCATAGCACTGTAGTTCTGAGGGTTCAAGATGGATGCAACAATCTCCTGTTGCTTCTATGAAGGCCGTAATAGACGACATCACCAAACAGCTCCATAGTCACATACACAGCAAAGGAGAGATGTTGTTTACACCTAGTGATGTCAGTGGTATTGAGTGACATCACAGCACAGTGCTAAGGCTCCTGGGCCTGGACACAGCAGCGGCTGCAATATCTCAACGGAGAATACGTTTATATCTATGTGTGTGTGTGCGCATATATATATATATATATATATATATATATATATATATATATTTCTCCGCCGAAATCACTTTTAAACCCATTTCCACCTTTTTTTCCCTTCTCTTCCTCTTACTTTTTTTTCACGTTTTTTTACGTTTTTCTCCTTTTCGCCTCTTTTCTGGGCGTATTATTCTTCTTTTTCTTCTTTTTTTTCGTCTAATGCATACCCCATCAGTGCAGCAATGCTTATTCAATACCGCCAGCAGATGGAGACACTGGGGGATAATTTTCTAAGGATTTATACTGATTTTTCCTGTCTGAATTTGTCGCACAGAAAGTTGCAGGCCAAATATGTGTGACATTTCTGCGACTTTAGCTTCTAGAGCATTTTTACAACATTATACATAGGTGCTGAATACATAAAAAGCGACTGTTCAGCGACAGACAAGTCGCATCGGCTGAAAGTAGGCCAGAATGTCAGTCCATGTTGGAGCAGGTTTAGATACAGTCTAAAGCATA
>NW_026607921.1:0-102181 GCF_029499605.1 Hyla sarda | reverse complement strand
CGTATTATTCTTCTTTTTCTTCTTTTTTTTCGTCTAATGCATACCCCATCAGTGCAGCAATGCTTATTCAATACCGCCAGCAGATGGAGACACTGGGGGATAATTTTCTAAGGATTTATACTGATTTTTCCTGTCTGAATTTGTCGCACAGAAAGTTGCAGGCCAAATATGTGTGACATTTCTGCGACTTTAGCTTCTAGAGCATTTTTACAACATTATACATAGGTGCTGAATACATAAAAAGCGACTGTTCAGCGACAGACAAGTCGCATCGGCTGAAAGTAGGCCAGAATGTCAGTCCATGTTGGAGCAGGTTTAGATACAGTCTAAAGCATAGATCTCAAAGTCTGTGCACAGAATTTAGCAAGGGCCTCGCACCTTCTGATGCATCAGGTAGGTGCACAATAGCATAGCCTAACCCTCTGTACTTTGGTCTATATTGATGCGGGACATAGACAGCCAGCTGATGACCAATCCATTAGTGCAATGGATGGCTGGAAGCATTTGTCTTTGCCTTTGCAATACCACAGAAGCAATGCATGGTCAATGTACAGCAATGACACACCTGTGTGAACAGCCAGGAGACCCCCCCCCCCCCCCCCCATGTTATGTTACATAGTTACATAGTTAGTACGGTCGAAAAAAGACATATGTCCATCACGTTCAACCAGGGAATTAAGGGGTAGGGGTGTGGCGCGATATTGGGGAAGGGATGAGATTTTATATTTCTTCATAAGCATTAATCTTATTTTGTCAATTAGGAACATTCAGCACCCACCCGCTATCAAGGCAGCTGCCTATCATGTCATGCCCTACCTGCACAGGTGTGCTGGCTACTCAAATGATCCAATTAAGGAGGCCATTTAGTCAGCAGCAGCAGAAGTCCTGTGCCTGGACGCTCCAACAGGGGCCAGACACAAGCAGAAGCAGAAGCAGCAGAAGCAGCAGCAGCACCACCTTTTGTTTTTTGGCTGCAGCAGCAGCAAGGCCCACAGGGCTGGCTAGCTGGCTAGCCAGCAAGCAGGTAGCAATGAAAGTAGGAATCTTTCTTTTTAACCCTGTAAGGGGGTGGTGCACTGTATCCGAAGATACTGCCATATCGGGTCAATGCATAGGGCGACGGAAGCAAGCTTCGAAATCGGCCCCCGTTCTCAAAAATCCATTTAATATATGGTCCCCAGATAGGGGACGTATCAGATATTAAACTGATAAGAACAGATACTACACTTGATCTTAGCCAAAAGGCCGAGAAGCGATAACCGTGAAAGGGGCGGGCCCAACAAGGTCCCCTTCATGGGCACTATCACTGCTTGCTGTCAGGGAGGCTGCCAGACAATTTTCCATGCACACTCTGGGCTGGGGGGCAGTCAACCACCAGTACACACAGCAGAACCTAAACCCATACCATTATTGCTAAGCAGCAAGACAGGGGCCCATTGCACTCCCACGGGGCCTTTTTAAATGCAATCCATAACCCGGATTTGCCAGGAACCCTTCTTACTCCTCCTACTTGCATGTGACACTGGGCTTAGGATCTGCATAGGAAACACACACACAAGCACACACCTACCTTTGTTGCCTGCAGATGCCTCCTTGGCTGTCCCCAAACGGTATCAAACCAACACCCACGGGAAGCTGTAAGCATAGAGGACATGCCTGCACCCCATTGGACTTACCTGTGTGGGTTAAATCCGGGTTATTTGACAACCTATGGCGGTGATGGTTCTGCTCAGGCAGAGCAGTGCTGATGCTCCTCATAAAGCTGTCGCTGCTGTGAAGGTTCTAGGTGACATCACAAATCCCTTTGGTTACATACACAACAAAGCTGGGTTGTTGTTGTTTACACTCTGCAAGGCCTGTGGAAGTGAGTGACATCATAGCACTGTAGTTCTGAGGGTTCAAGATGGATGCAACAATCTCCTGTTGCTTCTATGAAGGCCGTAATAGACGACATCACCAAACAGCTCCATAGTCACATACACAGCAAAGGAGAGATGTTGTTTACACCTAGTGATGTCAGTGGTATTGAGTGACATCACAGCACAGTGCTAAGGCTCCTGGGCCTGGACACAGCAGCGGCTGCAATATCTCAACGGAGAATACGTTTATATCTATGTGTGTGTGTGCGCATATATATATATATATATATATATATATATATATATATATATATATATTTCTCCGCCGAAATCACTTTTAAACCCATTTCCACCTTTTTTTCCCTTCTCTTCCTCTTACTTTTTTTTCACGTTTTTTTACGTTTTTCTCCTTTTCGCCTCTTTTCTGGGCGTATTATTCTTCTTTTTCTTCTTTTTTTTCGTCTAATGCATACCCCATCAGTGCAGCAATGCTTATTCAATACCGCCAGCAGATGGAGACACTGGGGGATAATTTTCTAAGGATTTATACTGATTTTTCCTGTCTGAATTTGTCGCACAGAAAGTTGCAGGCCAAATATGTGTGACATTTCTGCGACTTTAGCTTCTAGAGCATTTTTACAACATTATACATAGGTGCTGAATACATAAAAAGCGACTGTTCAGCGACAGACAAGTCGCATCGGCTGAAAGTAGGCCAGAATGTCAGTCCATGTTGGAGCAGGTTTAGATACAGTCTAAAGCATAGATCTCAAAGTCTGTGCACAGAATTTAGCAAGGGCCTCGCACCTTCTGATGCATCAGGTAGGTGCACAATAGCACAGCCTAACCCTCTGTACTTTGGTCTATATTGATGCGGGACATAGACAGCCAGCTGATGACCAATCCATTAGTGCAATGGATGGCTGGAAGCATTTGTCTTTGCCTTTGCAATACCACAGAAGCAATGCATGGTCAATGTACAGCAATGACACACCTGTGTGAACAGCCAGGAGACCCCCCCCCCCCATGTTATGTTACATAGTTACATAGTTAGTACGGTCGAAAAAAGACATATGTCCATCACGTTCAACCAGGGAATTAAGGGGTAGGGGTGTGGCGCGATATTGGGGAAGGGATGAGATTTTATATTTCTTCATAAGCATTAATCTTATTTTGTCAATTAGGAACATTCAGCACCCACCCGCTATCAAGGCAGCTGCCTATCATGTCATGCCCTACCTGCACAGGTGTGCTGGCTACTCAAATGATCCAATTAAGGAGGCCATTTAGTCAGCAGCAGCAGAAGTCCTGTGCCTGGACGCTCCAACAGGGGCCAGACACAAGCAGAAGCAGAAGCAGCAGAAGCAGCAGCAGCACCACCTTTTGTTTTTTGGCTGCAGCAGCAGCAAGGCCCACAGGGCTGGCTAGCTGGCTAGCCAGCAAGCAGGTAGCAATGAAAGTAGGAATCTTTCTTTTTAACCCTGTAAGGGGGTGGTGCACTGTACCCGAAGATACTGCCATATCGAGTCAATGCATAGGGCGACGGAAGCAAGCTTCGAAATCGGCCCCCGTTCTCAAAAATCCATTTAATATATGGTCCCCAGATAGGGGACGTATCAGATATTAAACTGATAAGAACAGATACTACACTTGATCTTAGCCAAAAGGCCGAGAAGCGATAACCGTGAAAGGGGCGGGCCCAACAAGGTCCCCTTCATGGGCACTATCACTGCTTGCTGTCAGGGAGGCTGCCAGACAATTTTCCATGCACACTCTGGGCTGGGGGGCAGTCAACCACCAGTACACACAGCAGAACCTAAACCCATACCATTATTGCTAAGCAGCAAGACAGGGGCCCATTGCACTCCCACGGGGCCTTTTTAAATGCAATCCATAACCCGGATTTGCCAGGAACCCTTCTTACTCCTCCTACTTGCATGTGACACTGGGCTTAGGATCTGCATAGGAAACACACACACAAGCACACACCTACCTTTGTTGCCTGCAGATGCCTCCTTGGCTGTCCCCAAACGGTATCAAACCAACACCCACGGGAAGCTGTAAGCATAGAGGACATGCCTGCACCCCATTGGACTTACCTGTGTGGGTTAAATCCGGGTTATTTGACAACCTATGGCGGTGATGGTTCTGCTCAGGCAGAGCAGTGCTGATGCTCCTCATAAAGCTGTCGCTGCTGTGAAGGTTCTAGGTGACATCACAAATCCCTTTGGTTACATACACAACAAAGCTGGGTTGTTGTTGTTTACACTCTGCAAGGCCTGTGGAAGTGAGTGACATCATAGCACTGTAGTTCTGAGGGTTCAAGATGGATGCAACAATCTCCTGTTGCTTCTATGAAGGCCGTAATAGACGACATCACCAAACAGCTCCATAGTCACATACACAGCAAAGGAGAGATGTTGTTTACACCTAGTGATGTCAGTGGTATTGAGTGACATCACAGCACAGTGCTAAGGCTCCTGGGCCTGGACACAGCAGCGGCTGCAATATCTCAACGGAGAATACGTTTATATCTATGTGTGTGTGTGCGCATATATATATATATATATATATATATATATATATATATATATATTTCTCCGCCGAAATCACTTTTAAACCCATTTCCACCTTTTTTTCCCTTCTCTTCCTCTTACTTTTTTTTCACGTTTTTTTACGTTTTTCTCCTTTTCGCCTCTTTTCTGGGCGTATTATTCTTATTTTTCTTCTTTTTTTTTCGTCTAATGCATACCCCATCAGTGCAGCAATGCTTATTCAATACCGCCAGCAGATGGAGACACTGGGGGATAATTTTCTAAGGATTTATACTGATTTTTCCTGTCTGAATTTGTCGCACAGAAAGTTGCAGGCCAAATATGTGTGACATTTCTGCGACTTTAGCTTCTAGAGCATTTTTACAACATTATACATAGGTGCTGAATACATAAAAAGCGACTGTTCAGCGACAGACAAGTCGCATCGGCTGAAAGTAGGCCAGAATGTCAGTCCATGTTGGAGCAGGTTTAGATACAGTCTAAAGCATAGATCTCAAAGTCTGTGCACAGAATTTAGCAAGGGCCTCGCACCTTCTGATGCATCAGGTAGGTGCACAATAGCATAGCCTAACCCTCTGTACTTTGGTCTATATTGATGCGGGACATAGACAGCCAGCTGATGACCAATCCATTAGTGCAATGGATGGCTGGAAGCATTTGTCTTTGCCTTTGCAATACCACAGAAGCAATGCATGGTCAATGTACAGCAATGACACACCTGTGTGAACAGCCAGGAGACCCCCCCCCCCCCCCCATGTTATGTTACATAGTTACATAGTTAGTACGGTCGAAAAAAGACATATGTCCATCACGTTCAACCAGGGAATTAAGGGGTAGGGGTGTGGCGCGATATTGGGGAAGGGATGAGATTTTATATTTCTTCATAAGCATTAATCTTATTTTGTCAATTAGGAACATTCAGCACCCACCCGCTATCAAGGCAGCTGCCTATCATGTCATGCCCTACCTGCACAGGTGTGCTGGCTACTCAAATGATCCAATTAAGGAGGCCATTTAGTCAGCAGCAGCAGAAGTCCTGTGCCTGGACGCTCCAACAGGGGCCAGACACAAGCAGAAGCAGAAGCAGCAGAAGCAGCAGCAGCACCACCTTTTGTTTTTTGGCTGCAGCAGCAGCAAGGCCCACAGGGCTGGCTAGCTGGCTAGCCAGCAAGCAGGTAGCAATGAAAGTAGGAATCTTTCTTTTTAACCCTGTAAGGGGGTGGTGCACTGTACCCGAAGATACTGCCATATCGGGTCAATGCATAGGGCGACGGAAGCAAGCTTCGAAATCGGCCCCCGTTCTCAAAAATCCATTTAATATATGGTCCCCAGATAGGGGACGTATCAGATATTAAACTGATAAGAACAGATACTACACTTGATCTTAGCCAAAAGGCCGAGAA
The DNA here is from genome assembly GCF_029499605.1 of Hyla sarda. NCBI lineage: Eukaryota > Metazoa > Chordata > Amphibia > Anura > Hylidae > Hyla > Hyla sarda. The sequence continues at coordinate 96,364 of NW_026607921.1, read as the reverse complement.
GCGATAACCGTGAAAGGGGCGGGCCCAACAAGGTCCCCTTCATGGGCACTATCACTGCTTGCTGTCAGGGAGGCTGCCAGACAATTTTCCATGCACACTCTGGGCTGGGGGGCAGTCAACCACCAGTACACACAGCAGAACCTAAACCCATACCATTATTGCTAAGCAGCAAGACAGGGGCCCATTGCACTCCCACGGGGCCTTTTTAAATGCAATCCATAACCCGGATTTGCCAGGAACCCTTCTTACTCCTCCTACTTGCATGTGACACTGGGCTTAGGATCTGCATAGGAAACACACACACAAGCACACACCTACCTTTGTTGCCTGCAGATGCCTCCTTGGCTGTCCCCAAACGGTATCAAACCAACACCCACGGGAAGCTGTAAGCATAGAGGACATGCCTGCACCCCATTGGACTTACCTGTGTGGGTTAAATCCGGGTTATTTGACAACCTATGGCGGTGATGGTTCTGCTCAGGCAGAGCAGTGCTGATGCTCCTCATAAAGCTGTCGCTGCTGTGAAGGTTCTAGGTGACATCACAAATCCCTTTGGTTACATACACAACAAAGCTGGGTTGTTGTTGTTTACACTCTGCAAGGCCTGTGGAAGTGAGTGACATCATAGCACTGTAGTTCTGAGGGTTCAAGATGGATGCAACAATCTCCTGTTGCTTCTATGAAGGCCGTAATAGACGACATCACCAAACAGCTCCATAGTCACATACACAGCAAAGGAGAGATGTTGTTTACACCTAGTGATGTCAGTGGTATTGAGTGACATCACAGCACAGTGCTAAGGCTCCTGGGCCTGGACACAGCAGCGGCTGCAATATCTCAACGGAGAATACGTTTATATCTATGTGTGTGTGTGCGCATATATATATATATATATATATATATATATATATATATATATATATATATATATATTTCTCCGCCGAAATCACTTTTAAACCCATTTCCACCTTTTTTTCCCTTCTCTTCCTCTTACTTTTTTTTCACGTTTTTTTACGTTTTTCTCCTTTTCGCCTCTTTTCTGGGCGTATTATTCTTCTTTTTCTTCTTTTTTTTCGTCTAATGCATACCCCATCAGTGCAGCAATGCTTATTCAATACCGCCAGCAGATGGAGACACTGGGGGATAATTTTCTAAGGATTTATACTGATTTTTCCTGTCTGAATTTGTCGCACAGAAAGTTGCAGGCCAAATATGTGTGACATTTCTGCGACTTTAGCTTCTAGAGCATTTTTACAACATTATACATAGGTGCTGAATACATAAAAAGCGACTGTTCAGCGACAGACAAGTCGCATCGGCTGAAAGTAGGCCAGAATGTCAGTCCATGTTGGAGCAGGTTTAGATACAGTCTAAAGCATAGATCTCAAAGTCTGTGCACAGAATTTAGCAAGGGCCTCGCACCTTCTGATGCATCAGGTAGGTGCACAATAGCATAGCCTAACCCTCTGTACTTTGGTCTATATTGATGCGGGACATAGACAGCCAGCTGATGACCAATCCATTAGTGCAATGGATGGCTGGAAGCATTTGTCTTTGCCTTTGCAATACCACAGAAGCAATGCATGGTCAATGTACAGCAATGACACACCTGTGTGAACAGCCAGGAGACCCCCCCCCCCCCCCCCCATGTTATGTTACATAGTTACATAGTTAGTACGGTCGAAAAAAGACATATGTCCATCACGTTCAACCAGGGAATTAAGGGGTAGGGGTGTGGCGCGATATTGGGGAAGGGATGAGATTTTATATTTCTTCATAAGCATTAATCTTATTTTGTCAATTAGGAACATTCAGCACCCACCCGCTATCAAGGCAGCTGCCTATCATGTCATGCCCTACCTGCACAGGTGTGCTGGCTACTCAAATGATCCAATTAAGGAGGCCATTTAGTCAGCAGCAGCAGAAGTCCTGTGCCTGGACGCTCCAACAGGGGCCAGACACAAGCAGAAGCAGAAGCAGCAGAAGCAGCAGCAGCACCACCTTTTGTTTTTTGGCTGCAGCAGCAGCAAGGCCCACAGGGCTGGCTAGCTGGCTAGCCAGCAAGCAGGTAGCAATGAAAGTAGGAATCTTTCTTTTTAACCCTGTAAGGGGGTGGTGCACTGTACCCGAAGATACTGCCATATCGGGTCAATGCATAGGGCGACGGAAGCAAGCTTCGAAATCGGCCCCCGTTCTCAAAAATCCATTTAATATATGGTCCCCAGATAGGGGACGTATCAGATATTAAACTGATAAGAACAGATACTACACTTGATCTTAGCCAAAAGGCCGAGAAGCGATAACCGTGAAAGGGGCGGGCCCAACAAGGTCCCCTTCATGGGCACTATCACTGCTTGCTGTCAGGGAGGCTGCCAGACAATTTTCCATGCACACTCTGGGCTGGGGGGCAGTCAACCACCAGTACACACAGCAGAACCTAAACCCATACCATTATTGCTAAGCAGCAAGACAGGGGCCCATTGCACTCCCACGGGGCCTTTTTAAATGCAATCCATAACCCGGATTTGCCAGGAACCCTTCTTACTCCTCCTACTTGCATGTGACACTGGGCTTAGGATCTGCATAGGAAACACACACACAAGCACACACCTACCTTTGTTGCCTGCAGATGCCTCCTTGGCTGTCCCCAAACGGTATCAAACCAACACCCACGGGAAGCTGTAAGCATAGAGGACATGCCTGCACCCCATTGGACTTACCTGTGTGGGTTAAATCCGGGTTATTTGACAACCTATGGCGGTGATGGTTCTGCTCAGGCAGAGCAGTGCTGATGCTCCTCATAAAGCTGTCGCTGCTGTGAAGGTTCTAGGTGACATCACAAATCCCTTTGGTTACATACACAACAAAGCTGGGTTGTTGTTGTTTACACTCTGCAAGGCCTGTGGAAGTGAGTGACATCATAGCACTGTAGTTCTGAGGGTTCAAGATGGATGCAACAATCTCCTGTTGCTTCTATGAAGGCCGTAATAGACGACATCACCAAACAGCTCCATAGTCACATACACAGCAAAGGAGAGATGTTGTTTACACCTAGTGATGTCAGTGGTATTGAGTGACATCACAGCACAGTGCTAAGGCTCCTGGGCCTGGACACAGCAGCGGCTGCAATATCTCAACGGAGAATACGTTTATATCTATGTGTGTGTGTGCGCATATATATATATATATATATATATATATATATATATATATATTTCTCCGCCGAAATCACTTTTAAACCCATTTCCACCTTTTTTTCCCTTCTCTTCCTCTTACTTTTTTTTCACGTTTTTTTACGTTTTTCTCCTTTTCGCCTCTTTTCTGGGCGTATTATTCTTATTTTTCTTCTTTTTTTTCGTCTAATGCATACCCCATCAGTGCAGCAATGCTTATTCAATACCGCCAGCAGATGGAGACACTGGGGGATAATTTTCTAAGGATTTATACTGATTTTTCCTGTCTGAATTTGTCGCACAGAAAGTTGCAGGCCAAATATGTGTGACATTTCTGCGACTTTAGCTTCTAGAGCATTTTTACAACATTATACATAGGTGCTGAATACATAAAAAGCGACTGTTCAGCGACAGACAAGTCGCATCGGCTGAAAGTAGGCCAGAATGTCAGTCCATGTTGGAGCAGGTTTAGATACAGTCTAAAGCATAGATCTCAAAGTCTGTGCACAGAATTTAGCAAGGGCCTCGCACCTTCTGATGCATCAGGTAGGTGCACAATAGCATAGCCTAACCCTCTGTACTTTGGTCTATATTGATGCGGGACATAGACAGCCAGCTGATGACCAATCCATTAGTGCAATGGATGGCTGGAAGCATTTGTCTTTGCCTTTGCAATACCACAGAAGCAATGCATGGTCAATGTACAGCAATGACACACCTGTGTGAACAGCCAGGAGACCCCCCCCCCCCCCCCATGTTATGTTACATAGTTACATAGTTAGTACGGTCGAAAAAAGACATATGTCCATCACGTTCAACCAGGGAATTAAGGGGTAGGGGTGTGGCGCGATATTGGGGAAGGGATGAGATTTTATATTTCTTCATAAGCATTAATCTTATTTTGTCAATTAGGAACATTCAGCACCCACCCGCTATCAAGGCAGCTGCCTATCATGTCATGCCCTACCTGCACAGGTGTGCTGGCTACTCAAATGATCCAATTAAGGAGGCCATTTAGTCAGCAGCAGCAGAAGTCCTGTGCCTGGACGCTCCAACAGGGGCCAGACACAAGCAGAAGCAGAAGCAGCAGAAGCAGCAGCAGCACCACCTTTTGTTTTTTGGCTGCAGCAGCAGCAAGGCCCACAGGGCTGGCTAGCTGGCTAGCCAGCAAGCAGGTAGCAATGAAAGTAGGAATCTTTCTTTTTAACCCTGTAAGGGGGTGGTGCACTGTATCCGAAGATACTGCCATATCGGGTCAATGCATAGGGCGACGGAAGCAAGCTTCGAAATCGGCCCCCGTTCTCAAAAATCCATTTAATATATGGTCCCCAGATAGGGGACGTATCAGATATTAAACTGATAAGAACAGATACTACACTTGATCTTAGCCAAAAGGCCGAGAAGCGATAACCGTGAAAGGGGCGGGCCCAACAAGGTCCCCTTCATGGGCACTATCACTGCTTGCTGTCAGGGAGGCTGCCAGACAATTTTCCATGCACACTCTGGGCTGGGGGCAGTCAACCACCAGTACACACAGCAGAACCTAAACCCATACCATTATTGCTAAGCAGCAAGACAGGGGCCCATTGCACTCCCACGGGGCCTTTTTAAATGCAATCCATAACCCGGATTTGCCAGGAACCCTTCTTACTCCTCCTACTTGCATGTGACACTGGGCTTAGGATCTGCATAGGAAACACACACACAAGCACACACCTACCTTTGTTGCCTGCAGATGCCTCCTTGGCTGTCCCCAAACGGTATCAAACCAACACCCACGGGAAGCTGTAAGCATAGAGGACATGCCTGCACCCCATTGGACTTACCTGTGTGGGTTAAATCCGGGTTATTTGACAACCTATGGCGGTGATGGTTCTGCTCAGGCAGAGCAGTGCTGATGCTCCTCATAAAGCTGTCGCTGCTGTGAAGGTTCTAGGTGACATCACAAATCCCTTTGGTTACATACACAACAAAGCTGGGTTGTTGTTGTTTACACTCTGCAAGGCCTGTGGAAGTGAGTGACATCATAGCACTGTAGTTCTGAGGGTTCAAGATGGATGCAACAATCTCCTGTTGCTTCTATGAAGGCCGTAATAGACGACATCACCAAACAGCTCCATAGTCACATACACAGCAAAGGAGAGATGTTGTTTACACCTAGTGATGTCAGTGGTATTGAGTGACATCACAGCACAGTGCTAAGGCTCCTGGGCCTGGACACAGCAGCGGCTGCAATATCTCAACGGAGAATACGTTTATATCTATGTGTGTGTGTGCGCATATATATATATATATATATATATATATATATATATATATTTCTCCGCCGAAATCACTTTTAAACCCATTTCCACCTTTTTTTCCCTTCTCTTCCTCTTACTTTTTTTTCACGTTTTTTTACGTTTTTCTCCTTTTCGCCTCTTTTCTGGGCATATTATTCTTCTTTTTCTTCTTTTTTTTCGTCTAATGCATACCCCATCAGTGCAGCAATGCTTATTCAATACCGCCAGCAGATGGAGACACTGGGGGATAATTTTCTAAGGATTTATACTGATTTTTCCTGTCTGAATTTGTCGCACAGAAAGTTGCAGGCCAAATATGTGTGACATTTCTGCGACTTTAGCTTCTAGAGCATTTTTACAACATTATACATAGGTGCTGAATACATAAAAAGCGACTGTTCAGCGACAGACAAGTCGCATCGGCTGAAAGTAGGCCAGAATGTCAGTCCATGTTGGAGCAGGTTTAGATACAGTCTAAAGCATAGATCTCAAAGTCTGTGCACAGAATTTAGCAAGGGCCTCGCACCTTCTGATGCATCAGGTAGGTGCACAATAGCATAGCCTAACCCTCTGTACTTTGGTCTATATTGATGCGGGACATAGACAGCCAGCTGATGACCAATCCATTAGTGCAATGGATGGCTGGAAGCATTTGTCTTTGCCTTTGCAATACCACAGAAGCAATGCATGGTCAATGTACAGCAATGACACACCTGTGTGAACAGCCAGGAGACCCCCCCCCCCCCCCATGTTATGTTACATAGTTACATAGTTAGTACGGTCGAAAAAAGACATATGTCCATCACGTTCAACCAGGGAATTAAGGGGTAGGGGGTGTGGCGCGATATTGGGGAAGGGATGAGATTTTATATTTCTTCATAAGCATTAATCTTATTTTGTCAATTAGGAACATTCAGCACCCACCCGCTATCAAGGCAGCTGCCTATCATGTCATGCCCTACCTGCACAGGTGTGCTGGCTACTCAAATGATCCAATTAAGGAGGCCATTTAGTCAGCAGCAGCAGAAGTCCTGTGCCTGGACGCTCCTGTGCCTGGACGCTCCAACAGGGGCCAGACACAAGCAGAAGCAGAAGCAGCAGAAGCAGCAGCAGCACCACCTTTTGTTTTTTGGCTGCAGCAGCAGCAAGGCCCACAGGGCTGGCTAGCTGGCTAGCCAGCAAGCAGGTAGCAATGAAAGTAGGAATCTTTCTTTTTAACCCTGTAAGGGGGTGGTGCACTGTACCCGAAGATACTGCCATATCGGGTCAATGCATAGGGCGACGGAAGCAAGCTTCGAAATCGGCCCCCGTTCTCAAAAATCCATTTAATATATGGTCCCCAGATAGGGGACGTATCAGATATTAAACTGATAAGAACAGATACTACACTTGATCTTAGCCAAAAGGCCGAGAAGCGATAACCGTGAAAGGGGCGGGCCCAACAAGGTCCCCTTCATGGGCACTATCACTGCTTGCTGTCAGGGAGGCTGCCAGACAATTTTCCATGCACACTCTGGGCTGGGGGGCAGTCAACCACCAGTACACACAGCAGAACCTAAACCCATACCATTATTGCTAAGCAGCAAGACAGGGGCCCATTGCACTCCCACGGGGCCTTTTTAAATGCAATCCATAACCCGGATTTGCCAGGAACCCTTCTTACTCCTCCTACTTGCATGTGACACTGGGCTTAGGATCTGCATAGGAAACACACACACAAGCACACACCTACCTTTGTTGCCTGCAGATGCCTCCTTGGCTGTCCCCAAACGGTATCAAACCAACACCCACGGGAAGCTGTAAGCATAGAGGACATGCCTGCACCCCATTGGACTTACCTGTGTGGGTTAAATCCGGGTTATTTGACAACCTATGGCGGTGATGGTTCTGCTCAGGCAGAGCAGTGCTGATGCTCCTCATAAAGCTGTTGCTGCTGTGAAGGTTCTAGGTGACATCACAAATCCCTTTGGTTACATACACAACAAAGCTGGGTTGTTGTTGTTTACACTCTGCAAGGCCTGTGGAAGTGAGTGACATCATAGCACTGTAGTTCTGAGGGTTCAAGATGGATGCAACAATCTCCTGTTGCTTCTATGAAGGCCGTAATAGACGACATCACCAAACAGCTCCATAGTCACATACACAGCAAAGGAGAGATGTTGTTTACACCTAGTGATGTCAGTGGTATTGAGTGACATCACAGCACAGTGCTAAGGCTCCTGGGCCTGGACACAGCAGCGGCTGCAATATCTCAACGGAGAATACGTTTATATCTATGTGTGTGTGTGCGCATATATATATATATATATATATATATATATATATATATATATATTTCTCCGCCGAAATCACTTTTAAACCCATTTCCACCTTTTTTTCCCTTCTCTTCCTCTTACTTTTTTTTCACGTTTTTTTACGTTTTTCTCCTTTTCGCCTCTTTTCTGGGCGTATTATTCTTCTTTTTCTTCTTTTTTTTCGTCTAATGCATACCCCATCAGTGCAGCAATGCTTATTCAATACCGCCAGCAGATGGAGACACTGGGGGATAATTTTCTAAGGATTTATACTGATTTTTCCTGTCTGAATTTGTCGCACAGAAAGTTGCAGGCCAAATATGTGTGACATTTCTGCGACTTTAGCTTCTAGAGCATTTTTACAACATTATACATAGGTGCTGAATACATAAAAAGCGACTGTTCAGCGACAGACAAGTCGCATCGGCTGAAAGTAGGCCAGAATGTCAGTCCATGTTGGAGCAGGTTTAGATACAGTCTAAAGCATAGATCTCAAAGTCTGTGCACAGAATTTAGCAAGGGCCTCGCACCTTCTGATGCATCAGGTAGGTGCACAATAGCATAGCCTAACCCTCTGTACTTTGGTCTATATTGATGCGGGACATAGACAGCCAGCTGATGACCAATCCATTAGTGCAATGGATGGCTGGAAGCATTTGTCTTTGCCTTTGCAATACCACAGAAGCAATGCATGGTCAATGTACAGCAATGACACACCTGTGTGAACAGCCAGGAGACCCCCCCCCCCCCCCCCCATGTTATGTTACATAGTTACATAGTTAGTACGGTCGAAAAAAGACATATGTCCATCACGTTCAACCAGGGAATTAAGGGGTAGGGGTGTGGCGCGATATTGGGGAAGGGATGAGATTTTATATTTCTTCATAAGCATTAATCTTATTTTGTCAATTAGGAACATTCAGCACCCACCCGCTATCAAGGCAGCTGCCTATCATGTCATGCCCTACCTGCACAGGTGTGCTGGCTACTCAAATGATCCAATTAAGGAGGCCATTTAGTCAGCAGCAGCAGAAGTCCTGTGCCTGGACGCTCCAACAGGGGCCAGACACAAGCAGAAGCAGAAGCAGCAGAAGCAGCAGCAGCACCACCTTTTGTTTTTTGGCTGCAGCAGCAGCAAGGCCCACAGGGCTGGCTAGCTGGCTAGCCAGCAAGCAGGTAGCAATGAAAGTAGGAATCTTTCTTTTTAACCCTGTAAGGGGGTGGTGCACTGTACCCGAAGATACTGCCATATCGGGTCAATGCATAGGGCGACGGAAGCAAGCTTCGAAATCGGCCCCCGTTCTCAAAAATCCATTTAATATATGGTCCCCAGATAGGGGACGTATCAGATATTAAACTGATAAGAACAGATTTTTTTTTTTTTTTTTTTTTTAAAGCCGAGGAACGTGCTTTCGATTCACCCAAAGTGCAAGAAAAAGTGCAAACGTGTTACACTAAAAAAACGTGCACAAAGGATGCGGTCTATCGCAAGCCCTTCTCCGATAGGAGAGAGGCCCCCCAACAAACCTTACCCTTCGCCTCCGGACCAAGAGGTACCTGCGAGGTTCCAGGTTCGATGTCCCTTTTCGCCGAAGCTACTAGGAGACCACAAATGCTCCCGGCATCCCCCTTGGCGTTAGCCAAGGTATCTGCCCGCAGAGCCGATTACGGTAGGTACCCTGCGAAGCAGGAGTACCCGGGGTGTTTGCAGGGAGGTGCGGAACCTAATGGCCACACACACCTCCCCTAGACCGCCAGGAGGGACACCCAGAAGGGCTACCGCATCCTGACAAATCCTGTGAACACACAACACGCAAAAAGTGACACAGTGAGACAAAAAATAAATAAATAAGTGAATGTGTGCAGATATACTGCCCGGACATCCGGCCGGATCTATAAAAATTTCTCTGATCCTAGCCAGAAGGCCGGGAATCAAGAGGTGAGTGCCACAAGGTGAAGAGATTATGGTGCCCGTGCTTCAACTCAGTGAGCCTATTCTCCCAGTGAGTTTCGGCACCTCGGGGTCACCACTCCCCGAGGCACAAAAGTACCTCGGCTCTAGACCCTCTCAGCCTCATGGCGAGACCCGGAGGGAACAGGTCACATCGGGGCAGCCGTCGAGCTGATTCCTCAGAACCAGCCCCGGAAAGCCCTGGTACACCTGCATCCTCCATGCAGCACCCATCCCCACCAGCATGAAAACTGATAAGAACAGATACTACACTTGATCTTAGCCAAAAGGCCGAGAAGCGATAACCGTGAAAGGGGCGGGCCCAACAAGGTCCCCTTCATGGGCACTATCACTGCTTGCTGTCAGGGAGGCTGCCAGACAATTTTCCATGCACACTCTGGGCTGGGGGGGCAGTCAACCACCAGTACACACAGCAGAACCTAAACCCATACCATTATTGCTAAGCAGCAAGACAGGGGCCCATTGCACTCCCACGGGGCCTTTTTAAATGCAATCCATAACCCGGATTTGCCAGGAACCCTTCTTACTCCTCCTACTTGCATGTGACACTGGGCTTAGGATCTGCATAGGAAACACACACACAAGCACACACCTACCTTTGTTGCCTGCAGATGCCTCCTTGGCTGTCCCCAAACGGTATCAAACCAACACCCACGGGAAGCTGTAAGCATAGAGGACATGCCTGCACCCCATTGGACTTACCTGTGTGGGTTAAATCCGGGTTATTTGACAACCTATGGCGGTGATGGTTCTGCTCAGGCAGAGCAGTGCTGATGCTCCTCATAAAGCTGTCGCTGCTGTGAAGGTTCTAGGTGACATCACAAATCCCTTTGGTTACATACACAACAAAGCTGGGTTGTTGTTGTTTACACTCTGCAAGGCCTGTGGAAGTGAGTGACATCATAGCACTGTAGTTCTGAGGGTTCAAGATGGATGCAACAATCTCCTGTTGCTTCTATGAAGGCCGTAATAGACGACATCACCAAACAGCTCCATAGTCACATACACAGCAAAGGAGAGATGTTGTTTACACCTAGTGATGTCAGTGGTATTGAGTGACATCACAGCACAGTGCTAAGGCTCCTGGGCCTGGACACAGCAGCGGCTGCAATATCTCAACGGAGAATACGTTTATATCTATGTGTGTGTGTGCGCATATATATATATATATATATATATATATATATATATATATATATTTCTCCGCCGAAATCACTTTTAAACCCATTTCCACCTTTTTTTCCCTTCTCTTCCTCTTACTTTTTTTTCACGTTTTTTTACGTTTTTCTCCTTTTCGCCTCTTTTCTGGGCGTATTATTCTTCTTTTTCTTCTTTTTTTTCGTCTAATGCATACCCCATCAGTGCAGCAATGCTTATTCAATACCGCCAGCAGATGGAGACACTGGGGGATAATTTTCTAAGGATTTATACTGATTTTTCCTGTCTGAATTTGTCGCACAGAAAGTTGCAGGCCAAATATGTGTGACATTTCTGCGACTTTAGCTTCTAGAGCATTTTTACAACATTATACATAGGTGCTGAATACATAAAAAGCGACTGTTCAGCGACAGACAAGTCGCATCGGCTGAAAGTAGGCCAGAATGTCAGTCCATGTTGGAGCAGGTTTAGATACAGTCTAAAGCATAGATCTCAAAGTCTGTGCACAGAATTTAGCAAGGGCCTCGCACCTTCTGATGCATCAGGTAGGTGCACAATAGCATAGCCTAACCCTCTGTACTTTGGTCTATATTGATGCGGGACATAGACAGCCAGCTGATGACCAATCCATTAGTGCAATGGATGGCTGGAAGCATTTGTCTTTGCCTTTGCAATACCACAGAAGCAATGCATGGTCAATGTACAGCAATGACACACCTGTGTGAACAGCCAGGAGACCCCCCCCCCCCCCCCATGTTATGTTACATAGTTACATAGTTAGTACGGTCGAAAAAAGACATATGTCCATCACGTTCAACCAGGGAATTAAGGGGTAGGGGTGTGGCGCGATATTGGGGAAGGGATGAGATTTTATATTTCTTCATAAGCATTAATCTTATTTTGTCAATTAGGAACATTCAGCACCCACCCGCTATCAAGGCAGCTGCCTATCATGTCATGCCCTACCTGCACAGGTGTGCTGGCTACTCAAATGATCCAATTAAGGAGGCCATTTAGTCAGCAGCAGCAGAAGTCCTGTGCCTGGACGCTCCAACAGGGGCCAGACACAAGCAGAAGCAGAAGCAGCAGAAGCAGCAGCAGCACCACCTTTTGTTTTTTGGCTGCAGCAGCAGCAAGGCCCACAGGGCTGGCTAGCTGGCTAGCCAGCAAGCAGGTAGCAATGAAAGTAGGAATCTTTCTTTTTAACCCTGTAAGGGGGTGGTGCACTGTACCCGAAGATACTGCCATATCGGGTCAATGCATAGGGCGACGGAAGCAAGCTTCGAAATCGGCCCCCGTTCTCAAAAATCCATTTAATATATGGTCCCCAGATAGGGGACGTATCAGATATTAAACTGATAAGAACAGATACTACACTTGATCTTAGCCAAAAGGCCGAGAAGCGATAACCGTGAAAGGGGCGGGCCCAACAAGGTCCCCTTCATGGGCACTATCACTGCTTGCTGTCAGGGAGGCTGCCAGACAATTTTCCATGCACACTCTGGGCTGGGGGGCAGTCAACCACCAGTACACACAGCAGAACCTAAACCCATACCATTATTGCTAAGCAGCAAGACAGGGGCCCATTGCACTCCCACGGGGCCTTTTTAAATGCAATCCATAACCCGGATTTGCCAGGAACCCTTCTTACTCCTCCTACTTGCATGTGACACTGGGCTTAGGATCTGCATAGGAAACACACACACAAGCACACACCTACCTTTGTTGCCTGCAGATGCCTCCTTGGCTGTCCCCAAACGGTATCAAACCAACACCCACGGGAAGCTGTAAGCATAGAGGACATGCCTGCACCCCATTGGACTTACCTGTGTGGGTTAAATCCGGGTTATTTGACAACCTATGGCGGTGATGGTTCTGCTCAGGCAGAGCAGTGCTGATGCTCCTCATAAAGCTGTCGCTGCTGTGAAGGTTCTAGGTGACATCACAAATCCCTTTGGTTACATACACAACAAAGCTGGGTTGTTGTTGTTTACACTCTGCAAGGCCTGTGGAAGTGAGTGACATCATAGCACTGTAGTTCTGAGGGTTCAAGATGGATGCAACAATCTCCTGTTGCTTCTATGAAGGCCGTAATAGACGACATCACCAAACAGCTCCATAGTCACATACACAGCAAAGGAGAGATGTTGTTTACACCTAGTGATGTCAGTGGTATTGAGTGACATCACAGCACAGTGCTAAGGCTCCTGGGCCTGGACACAGCAGCGGCTGCAATATCTCAACGGAGAATACGTTTATATCTATGTGTGTGTGTGCGCATATATATATATATATATATATATATATATATATATATATATATTTCTCTCCGCCGAAATCACTTTTAAACCCATTTCCACCTTTTTTTCCCTTCTCTTCCTCTTACTTTTTTTTCACGTTTTTTTACGTTTTTCTCCTTTTCGCCTCTTTTCTGGGCGTATTATTCTTCTTTTTCTTCTTTTTTTTCGTCTAATGCATACCCCATCAGTGCAGCAATGCTTATTCAATACCGCCAGCAGATGGAGACACTGGGGGATAATTTTCTAAGGATTTATACTGATTTTTCCTGTCTGAATTTGTCGCACAGAAAGTTGCAGGCCAAATATGTGTGACATTTCTGCGACTTTAGCTTCTAGAGCATTTTTACAACATTATACATAGGTGCTGAATACATAAAAAGCGACTGTTCAGCGACAGACAAGTCGCATCGGCTGAAAGTAGGCCAGAATGTCAGTCCATGTTGGAGCAGGTTTAGATACAGTCTAAAGCATAGATCTCAAAGTCTGTGCACAGAATTTAGCAAGGGCCTCGCACCTTCTGATGCATCAGGTAGGTGCACAATAGCATAGCCTAACCCTCTGTACTTTGGTCTATATTGATGCGGGACATAGACAGCCAGCTGATGACCAATCCATTAGTGCAATGGATGGCTGGAAGCATTTGTCTTTGCCTTTGCAATACCACAGAAGCAATGCATGGTCAATGTACAGCAATGACACACCTGTGTGAACAGCCAGGAGACCCCCCCCCCCCCCCCCCATGTTATGTTACATAGTTACATAGTTAGTACGGTCGAAAAAAGACATATGTCCATCACGTTCAACCAGGGAATTAAGGGGTAGGGGTGTGGCGCGATATTGGGGAAGGGATGAGATTTTATATTTCTTCATAAGCATTAATCTTATTTTGTCAATTAGGAACATTCAGCACCCACCCGCTATCAAGGCAGCTGCCTATCATGTCATGCCCTACCTGCACAGGTGTGCTGGCTACTCAAATGATCCAATTAAGGAGGCCATTTAGTCAGCAGCAGCAGAAGTCCTGTGCCTGGACGCTCCAACAGGGGCCAGACACAAGCAGAAGCAGAAGCAGCAGAAGCAGCAGCAGCACCACCTTTTGTTTTTTGGCTGCAGCAGCAGCAAGGCCCACAGGGCTGGCTAGCTGGCTAGCCAGCAAGCAGGTAGCAATGAAAGTAGGAATCTTTCTTTTTAACCCTGTAAGGGGGTGGTGCACTGTACCCGAAGATACTGCCATATCGGGTCAATGCATAGGGCGACGGAAGCAAGCTTCGAAATCGGCCCCCGTTCTCAAAAATCCATTTAATATATGGTCCCCAGATAGGGGACGTATCAGATATTAAACTGATAAGAACAGATTTTTTTTTTCTAAAGCCGAGGAACGTGCTTTCGATTCACCCAAAGTGCAAGAAAAAGTGCAAACGTGTTACACTAAAAAAACGTGCACAAAGGATGCGGTCTATCGCTAGCCCTTCTCCGATAGGAGAGAGGCCCCCCAACAAACCTTACCCTTCGCCTCCGGACCAAAAGGTACCTGCGAGGTTCCAGGTTCGATGTCCCTTTTCGCCGAAGCTACTAGGGGACCACAAATGCTCCCGGCATCCCCCTTGGCGTTAGCCAAGGTATCTGCCCGCAGAGCCGATTACGGTAGGTACCCTGCCAAGCAGGAGTACCCGGGGTGTTTGCAGGGAGGTGCGGAACCTAATGGCCACACACACCTCCCCTAGACCGCCAGGAGGGACACCCAGAAGGGCTACCGCATCCTGACAAATCCTGTGAACACACAACACGCAAAAAGTGACACAGTGAGACAAAAAAGAAATAAATAAGTGAATGTGTGCAGATATACTGCCCGGACATCCGGCCGGATCTATAAAAATTTCTCTGATCCTAGCCAGAAGGCCGGGAATCAAGAGGTGAGTGCCACAAGGTGAAGAGATTATGGTGCCCGTGCTTCAACTCAGTGAGTCTATCCTCCCAGTGAGTTTCGGCACCTCGGGGTCACCACTCCCCGAGGCACAAAAGTACCTCGGCTCTAGACCCTCTCAGCCTCATGGCGAGACCCGGAGGGAACAGGTCACATCGGGGCAGCCGTCGAGCTGATTCCTCAGAACCAGCCCCGGAAAGCCCTGGTACACCTGCATCCTCCATGCAGCACCCATCCCCACCAGCCCCATACCGGCGTTACGGTACACCGGCATGAAAAACTGATAAGAACAGATACTACACTTGATCTTAGCCAAAAGGCCGAGAAGCGATAACCGTGAAAGGGGCGGGCCCAACAAGGTCCCCTTCATGGGCACTATCACTGCTTGCTGTCAGGGAGGCTGCCAGACAATTTTCCATGCACACTCTGGGCTGGGGGGCAGTCAACCACCAGTACACACAGCAGAACCTAAACCCATACCATTATTGCTAAGCAGCAAGACAGGGGCCCATTGCACTCCCACGGGGCCTTTTTAAATGCAATCCATAACCCGGATTTGCCAGGAACCCTTCTTACTCCTCCTACTTGCATGTGACACTGGGCTTAGGATCTGCATAGGAAACACACACACAAGCACACACCTACCTTTGTTGCCTGCAGATGCCTCCTTGGCTGTCCCCAAACGGTATCAAACCAACACCCACGGGAAGCTGTAAGCATAGAGGACATGCCTGCACCCCATTGGACTTACCTGTGTGGGTTAAATCCGGGTTATTTGACAACCTATGGCGGTGATGGTTCTGCTCAGGCAGAGCAGTGCTGATGCTCCTCATAAAGCTGTCGCTGCTGTGAAGGTTCTAGGTGACATCACAAATCCCTTTGGTTACATACACAACAAAGCTGGGTTGTTGTTGTTTACACTCTGCAAGGCCTGTGGAAGTGAGTGACATCATAGCACTGTAGTTCTGAGGGTTCAAGATGGATGCAACAATCTCCTGTTGCTTCTATGAAGGCCGTAATAGACGACATCACCAAACAGCTCCATAGTCACATACACAGCAAAGGAGAGATGTTGTTTACACCTAGTGATGTCAGTGGTATTGAGTGACATCACAGCACAGTGCTAAGGCTCCTGGGCCTGGACACAGCAGCGGCTGCAATATCTCAACGGAGAATACGTTTATATCTATGTGTGTGTGTGCGCATATATATATATATATATATATATATATATATATATATATATTTCTCCGCCGAAATCACTTTTAAACCCATTTCCACCTTTTTTTCCCTTCTCTTCCTCTTACTTTTTTTTCACGTTTTTTTACGTTTTTCTCCTTTTCGCCTCTTTTCTGGGCGTATTATTCTTCTTTTTCTTCTTTTTTTTCGTCTAATGCATACCCCATCAGTGCAGCAATGCTTATTCAATACCGCCAGCAGATGGAGACACTGGGGGATAATTTTCTAAGGATTTATACTGATTTTTCCTGTCTGAATTTGTCGCACAGAAAGTTGCAGGCCAAATATGTGTGACATTTCTGCGACTTTAGCTTCTAGAGCATTTTTACAACATTATACATAGGTGCTGAATACATAAAAAGCGACTGTTCAGCGACAGACAAGTCGCATCGGCTGAAAGTAGGCCAGAATGTCAGTCCATGTTGGAGCAGGTTTAGATACAGTCTAAAGCATAGATCTCAAAGTCTGTGCACAGAATTTAGCAAGGGCCTCGCACCTTCTGATGCATCAGGTAGGTGCACAATAGCATAGCCTAACCCTCTGTACTTTGGTCTATATTGATGCGGGACATAGACAGCCAGCTGATGACCAATCCATTAGTGCAATGGATGGCTGGAAGCATTTGTCTTTGCCTTTGCAATACCACAGAAGCAATGCATGGTCAATGTACAGCAATGACACACCTGTGTGAACAGCCAGGAGACCCCCCCCCCCCCCCCCCCATGTTATGTTACATAGTTACATAGTTAGTACGGTCGAAAAAAGACATATGTCCATCACGTTCAACCAGGGAATTTAAGGGGTAGGGGTGTGGCGCGATATTGGGGAAGGGATGAGATTTTATATTTCTTCATAAGCATTAATCTTATTTTGTCAATTAGGAACATTCAGCACCCACCCGCTATCAAGGCAGCTGCCTATCATGTCATGCCCTACCTGCACAGGTGTGCTGGCTACTCAAATGATCCAATTAAGGAGGCCATTTAGTCAGCAGCAGCAGAAGTCCTGTGCCTGGGACGCTCCAACAGGGGCCAGACACAAGCAGAAGCAGAAGCAGCAGAAGCAGCAGCAGCACCACCTTTTGTTTTTTGGCTGCAGCAGCAGCAAGGCCCACAGGGCTGGCTAGCTGGCTAGCCAGCAAGCAGGTAGCAATGAAAGTAGGAATCTTTCTTTTTAACCCTGTAAGGGGGGTGGTGCACTGTACCCGAAGATACTGCCATATCGGGTCAATGCATAGGGCGACGGAAGCAAGCTTCGAAATCGGCCCCCGTTCTCAAAAATCCATTTAATATATGGTCCCCAGATAGGGGACGTATCAGATATTAAACTGATAAGAACAGATACTACACTTGATCTTAGCCAAAAGGCCGAGAAGCGATAACCGTGAAAGGGGCGGGCCCAACAAGGTCCCCTTCATGGGCACTATCACTGCTTGCTGTCAGGGAGGCTGCCAGACAATTTTCCATGCACACTCTGGGCTGGGGGGCAGTCAACCACCAGTACACACAGCAGAACCTAAACCCATACCATTATTGCTAAGCAGCAAGACAGGGGCCCATTGCACTCCCACGGGGCCTTTTTAAATGCAATCCATAACCCGGATTTGCCAGGAACCCTTCTTACTCCTCCTACTTGCATGTGACACTGGGCTTAGGATCTGCATAGGAAACACACACACAAGCACACACCTACCTTTGTTGCCTGCAGATGCCTCCTTGGCTGTCCCCAAACGGTATCAAACCAACACCCACGGGAAGCTGTAAGCATAGAGGACATGCCTGCACCCCATTGGACTTACCTGTGTGGGTTAAATCCGGGTTATTTGACAACCTATGGCGGTGATGGTTCTGCTCAGGCAGAGCAGTGCTGATGCTCCTCATAAAGCTGTCGCTGCTGTGAAGGTTCTAGGTGACATCACAAATCCCTTTGGTTACATACACAACAAAGCTGGGTTGTTGTTGTTTACACTCTGCAAGGCCTGTGGAAGTGAGTGACATCATAGCACTGTAGTTCTGAGGGTTCAAGATGGATGCAACAATCTCCTGTTGCTTCTATGAAGGCCGTAATAGACGACATCACCAAACAGCTCCATAGTCACATACACAGCAAAGGAGAGATGTTGTTTACACCTAGTGATGTCAGTGGTATTGAGTGACATCACAGCACAGTGCTAAGGCTCCTGGGCCTGGACACAGCAGCGGCTGCAATATCTCAACGGAGAATACGTTTATATCTATGTGTGTGTGTGCGCATATATATATATATATATATATATATATATATATATATATATATTTCTCCGCCGAAATCACTTTTAAACCCATTTCCACCTTTTTTTCCCTTCTCTTCCTCTTACTTTTTTTTCACGTTTTTTTACGTTTTTCTCCTTTTCGCCTCTTTTCTGGGCGTATTATTCTTCTTTTTCTTCTTTTTTTTCGTCTAATGCATACCCCATCAGTGCAGCAATGCTTATTCAATACCGCCAGCAGATGGAGACACTGGGGGATAATTTTCTAAGGATTTATACTGATTTTTCCTGTCTGAATTTGTCGCACAGAAAGTTGCAGGCCAAATATGTGTGACATTTCTGCGACTTTAGCTTCTAGAGCATTTTTACAACATTATACATAGGTGCTGAATACATAAAAAGCGACTGTTCAGCGACAGACAAGTCGCATCGGCTGAAAGTAGGCCAGAATGTCAGTCCATGTTGGAGCAGGTTTAGATACAGTCTAAAGCATAGATCTCAAAGTCTGTGCACAGAATTTAGCAAGGGCCTCGCACCTTCTGATGCATCAGGTAGGTGCACAATAGCATAGCCTAACCCTCTGTACTTTGGTCTATATTGATGCGGGACATAGACAGCCAGCTGATGACCAATCCATTAGTGCAATGGATGGCTGGAAGCATTTGTCTTTGCCTTTGCAATACCACAGAAGCAATGCATGGTCAATGTACAGCAATGACACACCTGTGTGAACAGCCAGGAGACCCCCCCCCCCCCCCCCCCCATGTTATGTTACATAGTTACATAGTTAGTACGGTCGAAAAAAGACATATGTCCATCACGTTCAACCAGGGAATTAAGGGGTAGGGGTGTGGCGCGATATTGGGGAAGGGATGAGATTTTATATTTCTTCATAAGCATTAATCTTATTTTGTCAATTAGGAACATTCAGCACCCACCCGCTATCAAGGCAGCTGCC
Organism: Hyla sarda; assembly: GCF_029499605.1. Taxonomy (NCBI): domain Eukaryota; kingdom Metazoa; phylum Chordata; class Amphibia; order Anura; family Hylidae; genus Hyla; species Hyla sarda. Next base: position 76,816 of record NW_026607921.1, on the reverse strand, counting down.
TATCATGTCATGCCCTACCTGCACAGGTGTGCTGGCTACTCAAATGATCCAATTAAGGAGGCCATTTAGTCAGCAGCAGCAGAAGTCCTGTGCCTGGACGCTCCAACAGGGGCCAGACACAAGCAGAAGCAGAAGCAGCAGAAGCAGCAGCAGCACCACCTTTTGTTTTTTGGCTGCAGCAGCAGCAAGGCCCACAGGGCTGGCTAGCTGGCTAGCCAGCAAGCAGGTAGCAATGAAAGTAGGAATCTTTCTTTTTAACCCTGTAAGGGGGTGGTGCACTGTACCCGAAGATACTGCCATATCGGGTCAATGCATAGGGCGACGGAAGCAAGCTTCGAAATCGGCCCCCGTTCTCAAAAATCCATTTAATATATGGTCCCCAGATAGGGGACGTATCAGATATTAAACTGATAAGAACAGATACTACACTTGATCTTAGCCAAAAGGCCGAGAAGCGATAACCGTGAAAGGGGCGGGCCCAACAAGGTCCCCTTCATGGGCACTATCACTGCTTGCTGTCAGGGAGGCTGCCAGACAATTTTCCATGCACACTCTGGGCTGGGGGGCAGTCAACCACCAGTACACACAGCAGAACCTAAACCCATACCATTATTGCTAAGCAGCAAGACAGGGGCCCATTGCACTCCCACGGGGCCTTTTTAAATGCAATCCATAACCCGGATTTGCCAGGAACCCTTCTTACTCCTCCTACTTGCATGTGACACTGGGCTTAGGATCTGCATAGGAAACACACACACAAGCACACACCTACCTTTGTTGCCTGCAGATGCCTCCTTGGCTGTCCCCAAACGGTATCAAACCAACACCCACGGGAAGCTGTAAGCATAGAGGACATGCCTGCACCCCATTGGACTTACCTGTGTGGGTTAAATCCGGGTTATTTGACAACCTATGGCGGTGATGGTTCTGCTCAGGCAGAGCAGTGCTGATGCTCCTCATAAAGCTGTCGCTGCTGTGAAGGTTCTAGGTGACATCACAAATCCCTTTGGTTACATACACAACAAAGCTGGGTTGTTGTTGTTTACACTCTGCAAGGCCTGTGGAAGTGAGTGACATCATAGCACTGTAGTTCTGAGGGTTCAAGATGGATGCAACAATCTCCTGTTGCTTCTATGAAGGCCGTAATAGACGACATCACCAAACAGCTCCATAGTCACATACACAGCAAAGGAGAGATGTTGTTTACACCTAGTGATGTCAGTGGTATTGAGTGACATCACAGCACAGTGCTAAGGCTCCTGGGCCTGGACACAGCAGCGGCTGCAATATCTCAACGGAGAATACGTTTATATCTATGTGTGTGTGTGCGCATATATATATATATATATATATATATATATATATATATATATATATATTTCTCCGCCGAAATCACTTTTAAACCCATTTCCACCTTTTTTTCCCTTCTCTTCCTCTTACTTTTTTTTCACGTTTTTTTACGTTTTTCTCCTTTTCGCCTCTTTTCTGGGCGTATTATTCTTCTTTTTCTTCTTTTTTTTCGTCTAATGCATACCCCATCAGTGCAGCAATGCTTATTCAATACCGCCAGCAGATGGAGACACTGGGGGATAATTTTCTAAGGATTTATACTGATTTTTCCTGTCTGAATTTGTCGCACAGAAAGTTGCAGGCCAAATATGTGTGACATTTCTGCGACTTTAGCTTCTAGAGCATTTTTACAACATTATACATAGGTGCTGAATACATAAAAAGCGACTGTTCAGCGACAGACAAGTCGCATCGGCTGAAAGTAGGCCAGAATGTCAGTCCATGTTGGAGCAGGTTTAGATACAGTCTAAAGCATAGATCTCAAAGTCTGTGCACAGAATTTAGCAAGGGCCTCGCACCTTCTGATGCATCAGGTAGGTGCACAATAGCATAGCCTAACCCTCTGTACTTTGGTCTATATTGATGCGGGACATAGACAGCCAGCTGATGACCAATCCATTAGTGCAATGGATGGCTGGAAGCATTTGTCTTTGCCTTTGCAATACCACAGAAGCAATGCATGGTCAATGTACAGCAATGACACACCTGTGTGAACAGCCAGGGAGACCCCCCCCCCCCCCCCCATGTTATGTTACATAGTTACATAGTTAGTACGGTCGAAAAAAGACATATGTCCATCACGTTCAACCAGGGAATTAAGGGGTAGGGGTGTGGCGCGATATTGGGGAAGGGATGAGATTTTATATTTCTTCATAAGCATTAATCTTATTTTGTCAATTAGGAACATTCAGCACCCACCCGCTATCAAGGCAGCTGCCTATCATGTCATGCCCTACCTGCACAGGTGTGCTGGCTACTCAAATGATCCAATTAAGGAGGCCATTTAGTCAGCAGCAGCAGAAGTCCTGTGCCTGGACGCTCCAACAGGGGCCAGACACAAGCAGAAGCAGAAGCAGCAGAAGCAGCAGCAGCACCACCTTTTGTTTTTTGGCTGCAGCAGCAGCAAGGCCCACAGGGCTGGCTAGCTGGCTAGCCAGCAAGCAGGTAGCAATGAAAGTAGGAATCTTTCTTTTTAACCCTGTAAGGGGGTGGTGCACTGTACCCGAAGATACTGCCATATCGGGTCAATGCATAGGGCGACGGAAGCAAGCTTCGAAATCGGCCCCCCGTTCTCAAAAATCCATTTAATATATGGTCCCCAGATAGGGGACGTATCAGATATTAAACTGATAAGAACAGATACTACACTTGATCTTAGCCAAAAGGCCGAGAAGCGATAACCGTGAAAGGGGCGGGCCCAACAAGGTCCCCTTCATGGGCACTATCACTGCTTGCTGTCAGGGAGGCTGCCAGACAATTTTCCATGCACACTCTGGCTGGGGGGCAGTCAACCACCAGTACACACAGCAGAACCTAAACCCATACCATTATTGCTAAGCAGCAAGACAGGGGCCCATTGCACTCCCACGGGGCCTTTTTAAATGCAATCCATAACCCGGATTTGCCAGGAACCCTTCTTACTCCTCCTACTTGCATGTGACACTGGGCTTAGGATCTGCATAGGAAACACACACACAAGCACACACCTACCTTTGTTGCCTGCAGATGCCTCCTTGGCTGTCCCCAAACGGTATCAAACCAACACCCACGGGAAGCTGTAAGCATAGAGGACATGCCTGCACCCCATTGGACTTACCTGTGTGGGTTAAATCCGGGTTATTTGACAACCTATGGCGGTGATGGTTCTGCTCAGGCAGAGCAGTGCTGATGCTCCTCATAAAGCTGTCGCTGCTGTGAAGGTTCTAGGTGACATCACAAATCCCTTTGGTTACATACACAACAAAGCTGGGTTGTTGTTGTTTACACTCTGCAAGGCCTGTGGAAGTGAGTGACATCATAGCACTGTAGTTCTGAGGGTTCAAGATGGATGCAACAATCTCCTGTTGCTTCTATGAAGGCCGTAATAGACGACATCACCAAACAGCTCCATAGTCACATACACAGCAAAGGAGAGATGTTGTTTACACCTAGTGATGTCAGTGGTATTGAGTGACATCACAGCACAGTGCTAAGGCTCCTGGGCCTGGACACAGCAGCGGCTGCAATATCTCAACGGAGAATACGTTTATATCTATGTGTGTGTGTGCGCATATATATATATATATATATATATATATATATATATATATATATATATATTTCTCCGCCGAAATCACTTTTAAACCCATTTCCACCTTTTTTTCCCTTCTCTTCCTCTTACTTTTTTTTCACGTTTTTTTACGTTTTTCTCCTTTTCGCCTCTTTTCTGGGCGTATTATTCTTCTTTTCTTCTTTTTTTTCGTCTAATGCATACCCCATCAGTGCAGCAATGCTTATTCAATACCGCCAGCAGATGGAGACACTGGGGGATAATTTTCTAAGGATTTATACTGATTTTTCCTGTCTGAATTTGTCGCACAGAAAGTTGCAGGCCAAATATGTGTGACATTTCTGCGACTTTAGCTTCTAGAGCATTTTTACAACATTATACATAGGTGCTGAATACATAAAAAGCGACTGTTCAGCGACAGACAAGTCGCATCGGCTGAAAGTAGGCCAGAATGTCAGTCCATGTTGGAGCAGGTTTAGATACAGTCTAAAGCATAGATCTCAAAGTCTGTGCACAGAATTTAGCAAGGGCCTCGCACCTTCTGATGCATCAGGTAGGTGCACAATAGCATAGCCTAACCCTCTGTACTTTGGTCTATATTGATGCGGGACATAGACAGCCAGCTGATGACCAATCCATTAGTGCAATGGATGGCTGGAAGCATTTGTCTTTGCCTTTGCAATACCACAGAAGCAATGCATGGTCAATGTACAGCAATGACACACCTGTGTGAACAGCCAGGAGACCCCCCCCCCCCCCCCCCATGTTATGTTACATAGTTACATAGTTAGTACGGTCGAAAAAAGACATATGTCCATCACGTTCAACCAGGGAATTAAGGGGTAGGGGTGTGGCGCGATATTGGGGAAGGGATGAGATTTTATATTTCTTCATAAGCATTAATCTTATTTTGTCAATTAGGAACATTCAGCACCCACCCGCTATCAAGGCAGCTGCCTATCATGTCATGCCCTACCTGCACAGGTGTGCTGGCTACTCAAATGATCCAATTAAGGAGGCCATTTAGTCAGCAGCAGCAGAAGTCCTGTGCCTGGACGCTCCAACAGGGGCCAGACACAAGCAGAAGCAGAAGCAGCAGAAGCAGCAGCAGCACCACCTTTTGTTTTTTGGCTGCAGCAGCAGCAAGGCCCACAGGGCTGGCTAGCTGGCTAGCCAGCAAGCAGGTAGCAATGAAAGTAGGAATCTTTCTTTTTAACCCTGTAAGGGGGTGGTGCACTGTACCCGAAGATACTGCCATATCGGGTCAATGCATAGGGCGACGGAAGCAAGCTTCGAAATCGGCCCCCGTTCTCAAAAATCCATTTAATATATGGTCCCCAGATAGGGGACGTATCAGATATTAAACTGATAAGAACAGATACTACACTTGATCTTAGCCAAAAGGCCGAGAAGCGATAACCGTGAAAGGGGCGGGCCCAACAAGGTCCCCTTCATGGGCACTATCACTGCTTGCTGTCAGGGAGGCTGCCAGACAATTTTCCATGCACACTCTGGGCTGGGGGGCAGTCAACCACCAGTACACACAGCAGAACCTAAACCCATACCATTATTGCTAAGCAGCAAGACAGGGGCCCATTGCACTCCCACGGGGCCTTTTTAAATGCAATCCATAACCCGGATTTGCCAGGAACCCTTCTTACTCCTCCTACTTGCATGTGACACTGGGCTTAGGATCTGCATAGGAAACACACACACAAGCACACACCTACCTTTGTTGCCTGCAGATGCCTCCTTGGCTGTCCCCAAACGGTATCAAACCAACACCCACGGGAAGCTGTAAGCATAGAGGACATGCCTGCACCCCATTGGACTTACCTGTGTGGGTTAAATCCGGGTTATTTGACAACCTATGGCGGTGATGGTTCTGCTCAGGCAGAGCAGTGCTGATGCTCCTCATAAAGCTGTCGCTGCTGTGAAGGTTCTAGGTGACATCACAAATCCCTTTGGTTACATACACAACAAAGCTGGGTTGTTGTTGTTTACACTCTGCAAGGCCTGTGGAAGTGAGTGACATCATAGCACTGTAGTTCTGAGGGTTCAAGATGGATGCAACAATCTCCTGTTGCTTCTATGAAGGCCGTAATAGACGACATCACCAAACAGCTCCATAGTCACATACACAGCAAAGGAGAGATGTTGTTTACACCTAGTGATGTCAGTGGTATTGAGTGACATCACAGCACAGTGCTAAGGCTCCTGGGCCTGGACACAGCAGCGGCTGCAATATCTCAACGGAGAATACGTTTATATCTATGTGTGTGTGTGCGCATATATATATATATATATATATATATATATATATATATATATATATTTCTCCGCCGAAATCACTTTTAAACCCATTTCCACCTTTTTTTCCCTTCTCTTCCTCTTACTTTTTTTTCACGTTTTTTTACGTTTTTCTCCTTTTCGCCTCTTTTCTGGGCGTATTATTCTTCTTTTTCTTCTTTTTTTTCGTCTAATGCATACCCCATCAGTGCAGCAATGCTTATTCAATACCGCCAGCAGATGGAGACACTGGGGGATAATTTTCTAAGGATTTATACTGATTTTTCCTGTCTGAATTTGTCGCACAGAAAGTTGCAGGCCAAATATGTGTGACATTTCTGCGACTTTAGCTTCTAGAGCATTTTTACAACATTATACATAGGTGCTGAATACATAAAAAGCGACTGTTCAGCGACAGACAAGTCGCATCGGCTGAAAGTAGGCCAGAATGTCAGTCCATGTTGGAGCAGGTTTAGATACAGTCTAAAGCATAGATCTCAAAGTCTGTGCACAGAATTTAGCAAGGGCCTCGCACCTTCTGATGCATCAGGTAGGTGCACAATAGCATAGCCTAACCCTCTGTACTTTGGTCTATATTGATGCGGGACATAGACAGCCAGCTGATGACCAATCCATTAGTGCAATGGATGGCTGGAAGCATTTGTCTTTGCCTTTGCAATACCACAGAAGCAATGCATGGTCAATGTACAGCAATGACACACCTGTGTGAACAGCCAGGAGACCCCCCCCCCCCCCCCATGTTATGTTACATAGTTACATAGTTAGTACGGTCGAAAAAAGACATATGTCCATCACGTTCAACCAGGGAATTAAGGGGTAGGGGTGTGGCGCGATATTGGGGAAGGGATGAGATTTTATATTTCTTCATAAGCATTAATCTTATTTTGTCAATTAGGAACATTCAGCACCCACCCGCTATCAAGGCAGCTGCCTATCATGTCATGCCCTACCTGCACAGGTGTGCTGGCTACTCAAATGATCCAATTAAGGAGGCCATTTAGTCAGCAGCAGCAGAAGTCCTGTGCCTGGACGCTCCAACAGGGGCCAGACACAAGCAGAAGCAGAAGCAGCAGAAGCAGCAGCAGCACCACCTTTTGTTTTTTGGCTGCAGCAGCAGCAAGGCCCACAGGGCTGGCTAGCTGGCTAGCCAGCAAGCAGGTAGCAATGAAAGTAGGAATCTTTCTTTTTAACCCTGTAAGGGGGTGGTGCACTGTACCCGAAGATACTGCCATATCGGGTCAATGCATAGGGCGACGGAAGCAAGCTTCGAAATCGGCCCCCGTTCTCAAAAATCCATTTAATATATGGTCCCCAGATAGGGGACGTATCAGATATTAAACTGATAAGAACAGATACTACACTTGATCTTAGCCAAAAGGCCGAGAAGCGATAACCGTGAAAGGGGCGGGCCCAACAAGGTCCCCTTCATGGGCACTATCACTGCTTGCTGTCAGGGAGGCTGCCAGACAATTTTCCATGCACACTCTGGGCTGGGGGGCAGTCAACCACCAGTACACACAGCAGAACCTAAACCCATACCATTATTGCTAAGCAGCAAGACAGGGGCCCATTGCACTCCCACGGGGCCTTTTTAAATGCAATCCATAACCCGGATTTGCCAGGAACCCTTCTTACTCCTCCTACTTGCATGTGACACTGGGCTTAGGATCTGCATAGGAAACACACACACAAGCACACACCTACCTTTGTTGCCTGCAGATGCCTCCTTGGCTGTCCCCAAACGGTATCAAACCAACACCCACGGGAAGCTGTAAGCATAGAGGACATGCCTGCACCCCATTGGACTTACCTGTGTGGGTTAAATCCGGGTTATTTGACAACCTATGGCGGTGATGGTTCTGCTCAGGCAGAGCAGTGCTGATGCTCCTCATAAAGCTGTCGCTGCTGTGAAGGTTCTAGGTGACATCACAAATCCCTTTGGTTACATACACAACAAAGCTGGGTTGTTGTTGTTTACACTCTGCAAGGCCTGTGGAAGTGAGTGACATCATAGCACTGTAGTTCTGAGGGTTCAAGATGGATGCAACAATCTCCTGTTGCTTCTATGAAGGCCGTAATAGACGACATCACCAAACAGCTCCATAGTCACATACACAGCAAAGGAGAGATGTTGTTTACACCTAGTGATGTCAGTGGTATTGAGTGACATCACAGCACAGTGCTAAGGCTCCTGGGCCTGGACACAGCAGCGGCTGCAATATCTCAACGGAGAATACGTTTATATCTATGTGTGTGTGTGCGCATATATATATATATATATATATATATATATATATATTTCTCCGCCGAAATCACTTTTAAACCCATTTCCACCTTTTTTTCCCTTCTCTTCCTCTTACTTTTTTTTCACGTTTTTTTACGTTTTTCTCCTTTTCGCCTCTTTTCTGGGCGTATTATTCTTCTTTTTCTTCTTTTTTTTCGTCTAATGCATACCCCATCAGTGCAGCAATGCTTATTCAATACCGCCAGCAGATGGAGACACTGGGGGATAATTTTCTAAGGATTTATACTGATTTTTCCTGTCTGAATTTGTCGCACAGAAAGTTGCAGGCCAAATATGTGTGACATTTCTGCGACTTTAGCTTCTAGAGCATTTTTACAACATTATACATAGGTGCTGAATACATAAAAAGCGACTGTTCAGCGACAGACAAGTCGCATCGGCTGAAAGTAGGCCAGAGTGTCAGTCCATGTTGGAGCAGGTTTAGATACAGTCTAAAGCATAGATCTCAAAGTCTGTGCACAGAATTTAGCAAGGGCCTTGCACCTTCTGATGCATCAGGTAGGTGCACAATAGCATAGCCTAACCCTCTGTACTTTGGTCTATATTGATGCGGGACATAGACAGCCAGCTGATGACCAATCCATTAGTGCAATGGATGGCTGGAAGCATTTGTCTTTGCCTTTGCAATACCACAGAAGCAATGCATGGTCAATGTACAGCAATGACACACCTGTGTGAACAGCCAGGAGACCCCCCCCCCCCCCCCCCCCATGTTATGTTACATAGTTACATAGTTAGTACGGTCGAAAAAAGACATATGTCCATCACGTTCAACCAGGGAATTAAGGGGTAGGGGTGTGGCGCGATATTGGGGAAGGGATGAGATTTTATATTTCTTCATAAGCATTAATCTTATTTTGTCAATTAGGAACATTCAGCACCCACCCGCTATCAAGGCAGCTGCCTATCATGTCATGCCCTACCTGCACAGGTGTGCTGGCTACTCAAATGATCCAATTAAGGAGGCCATTTAGTCAGCAGCAGCAGAAGTCCTGTGCCTGGACGCTCCAACAGGGGCCAGACACAAGCAGAAGCAGAAGCAGCAGAAGCAGCAGCAGCACCACCTTTTGTTTTTTGGCTGCAGCAGCAGCAAGGCCCACAGGGCTGGCTAGCTGGCTAGCCAGCAAGCAGGTAGCAATGAAAGTAGGAATCTTTCTTTTTAACCCTGTAAGGGGGTGGTGCACTGTACCCGAAGATACTGCCATATCGGGTCAATGCATAGGGCGACGGAAGCAAGCTTCGAAATCGGCCCCCGTTCTCAAAAATCCATTTAATATATGGTCCCCAGATAGGGGACGTATCAGATATTAAACTGATAAGAACAGATACTACACTTGATCTTAGCCAAAAGGCCGAGAAGCGATAACCGTGAAAGGGGCGGGCCCAACAAGGTCCCCTTCATGGGCACTATCACTGCTTGCTGTCAGGGAGGCTGCCAGACAATTTTCCATGCACACTCTGGGCTGGGGGGCAGTCAACCACCAGTACACACAGCAGAACCTAAACCCATACCATTATTGCTAAGCAGCAAGACAGGGGCCCATTGCACTCCCACGGGGCCTTTTTAAATGCAATCCATAACCCGGATTTGCCAGGAACCCTTCTTACTCCTCCTACTTGCATGTGACACTGGGCTTAGGATCTGCATAGGAAACACACACACAAGCACACACCTACCTTTGTTGCCTGCAGATGCCTCCTTGGCTGTCCCCAAACGGTATCAAACCAACACCCACGGGAAGCTGTAAGCATAGAGGACATGCCTGCACCCCATTGGACTTACCTGTGTGGGTTAAATCCGGGTTATTTGACAACCTATGGCAGTGATGGTTCTGCTCAGGCAGAGCAGTGCTGATGCTCCTCATAAAGCTGTCGCTGCTGTGAAGGTTCTAGGTGACATCACAAATCCCTTTGGTTACATACACAACAAAGCTGGGTTGTTGTTGTTTACACTCTGCAAGGCCTGTGGAAGTGAGTGACATCATAGCACTGTAGTTCTGAGGGTTCAAGATGGATGCAACAATCTCCTGTTGCTTCTATGAAGGCCGTAATAGACGACATCACCAAACAGCTCCATAGTCACATACACAGCAAAGGAGAGATGTTGTTTACACCTAGTGATGTCAGTGGTATTGAGTGACATCACAGCACAGTGCTAAGGCTCCTGGGCCTGGACACAGCAGCGGCTGCAATATCTCAACGGAGAATACGTTTATATCTATGTGTGTGTGTGCGCATATATATATATATATATATATATATATATATATATATATATATATATTCTCCGCCGAAATCACTTTTAAACCCATTTCCACCTTTTTTTCCCTTCTCTTCCTCTTACTTTTTTTTCACGTTTTTTTACGTTTTTCTCCTTTTCGCCTCTTTTCTGGGCGTATTATTCTTCTTTTTCTTCTTTTTTTTCGTCTAATGCATACCCCATCAGTGCAGCAATGCTTATTCAATACCGCCAGCAGATGGAGACACTGGGGGATAATTTTCTAAGGATTTATACTGATTTTTCCTGTCTGAATTTGTCGCACAGAAAGTTGCAGGCCAAATATGTGTGACATTTCTGCGACTTTAGCTTCTAGAGCATTTTTACAACATTATACATAGGTGCTGAATACATAAAAAGCGACTGTTCAGCGACAGACAAGTCGCATCGGCTGAAAGTAGGCCAGAATGTCAGTCCATGTTGGAGCAGGTTTAGATACAGTCTAAAGCATAGATCTCAAAGTCTGTGCACAGAATTTAGCAAGGGCCTCGCACCTTCTGATGCATCAGGTAGGTGCACAATAGCATAGCCTAACCCTCTGTACTTTGGTCTATATTGATGCGGGACATAGACAGCCAGCTGATGACCAATCCATTAGTGCAATGGATGGCTGGAAGCATTTGTCTTTGCCTTTGCAATACCACAGAAGCAATGCATGGTCAATGTACAGCAATGACACACCTGTGTGAACAGCCAGGAGACCCCCCCCCCCCCCCCCCATGTTATGTTACATAGTTACATAGTTAGTACGGTCGAAAAAAGACATATGTCCATCACGTTCAACCAGGGAATTAAGGGGTAGGGGTGTGGCGCGATATTGGGGAAGGGATGAGATTTTATATTTCTTCATAAGCATTAATCTTATTTTGTCAATTAGGAACATTCAGCACCCACCCGCTATCAAGGCAGCTGCCTATCATGTCATGCCCTACCTGCACAGGTGTGCTGGCTACTCAAATGATCCAATTAAGGAGGCCATTTAGTCAGCAGCAGCAGAAGTCCTGTGCCTGGACGCTCCAACAGGGGCCAGACACAAGCAGAAGCAGAAGCAGCAGAAGCAGCAGCAGCACCACCTTTTGTTTTTTGGCTGCAGCAGCAGCAAGGCCCACAGGGCTGGCTAGCTGGCTAGCCAGCAAGCAGGTAGCAATGAAAGTAGGAATCTTTCTTTTTAACCCTGTAAGGGGGTGGTGCACTGTACCCGAAGATACTGCCATATCGGGTCAATGCATAGGGCGACGGAAGCAAGCTTCGAAATCGGCCCCCGTTCTCAAAAATCCATTTAATATATGGTCCCCAGATAGGGGACGTATCAGATATTAAACTGATAAGAACAGATACTACACTTGATCTTAGCCAAAAGGCCGAGAAGCGATAACCGTGAAAGGGGCGGGCCCAACAAGGTCCCCTTCATGGGCACTATCACTGCTTGCTGTCAGGGAGGCTGCCAGACAATTTTCCATGCACACTCTGGGCTGGGGGGCAGTCAACCACCAGTACACACAGCAGAACCTAAACCCATACCATTATTGCTAAGCAGCAAGACAGGGGCCCATTGCACTCCCACGGGGCCTTTTTAAATGCAATCCATAACCCGGATTTGCCAGGAACCCTTCTTACTCCTCCTACTTGCATGTGACACTGGGCTTAGGATCTGCATAGGAAACACACACACAAGCACACACCTACCTTTGTTGCCTGCAGATGCCTCCTTGGCTGTCCCCAAACGGTATCAAACCAACACCCACGGGAAGCTGTAAGCATAGAGGACATGCCTGCACCCCATTGGACTTACCTGTGTGGGTTAAATCCGGGTTATTTGACAACCTATGGCGGTGATGGTTCTGCTCAGGCAGAGCAGTGCTGATGCTCCTCATAAAGCTGTCGCTGCTGTGAAGGTTCTAGGTGACATCACAAATCCCTTTGGTTACATACACAACAAAGCTGGGTTGTTGTTGTTTACACTCTGCAAGGCCTGTGGAAGTGAGTGACATCATAGCACTGTAGTTCTGAGGGTTCAAGATGGATGCAACAATCTCCTGTTGCTTCTATGAAGGCCGTAATAGACGACATCACCAAACAGCTCCATAGTCACATACACAGCAAAGGAGAGATGTTGTTTACACCTAGTGATGTCAGTGGTATTGAGTGACATCACAGCACAGTGCTAAGGCTCCTGGGCCTGGACACAGCAGCGGCTGCAATATCTCAACGGAGAATACGTTTATATCTATGTGTGTGTGTGCGCATATATATATATATATATATATATATATATATATATATATATTTCTCCGCCGAAATCACTTTTAAACCCATTTCCACCTTTTTTTCCCTTCTCTTCCTCTTACTTTTTTTTCACGTTTTTTTACGTTTTTCTCCTTTTCGCCTCTTTTCTGGGCGTATTATTCTTCTTTTTCTTCTTTTTTTTCGTCTAATGCATACCCCATCAGTGCAGCAATGCTTATTCAATACCGCCAGCAGATGGAGACACTGGGGGATAATTTTCTAAGGATTTATACTGATTTTTCCTGTCTGAATTTGTCGCACAGAAAGTTGCAGGCCAAATATGTGTGACATTTCTGCGACTTTAGCTTCTAGAGCATTTTTACAACATTATACATAGGTGCTGAATACATAAAAAGCGACTGTTCAGCGACAGACAAGTCGCATCGGCTGAAAGTAGGCCAGAATGTCAGTCCATGTTGGAGCAGGTTTAGATACAGTCTAAAGCATAGATCTCAAAGTCTGTGCACAGAATTTAGCAAGGGCCTCGCACCTTCTGATGCATCAGGTAGGTGCACAATACCTAACCCTCTGTACTTTGGTCTATATTGATGCGGGACATAGACAGCCAGCTGATGACCAATCCATTAGTGCAATGGATGGCTGGAAGCATTTGTCTTTGCCTTTGCAATACCACAGAAGCAATGCATGGTCAATGTACAGCAATGACACACCTGTGTGAACAGCCAGGAGACCCCCCCCCCCCCCATGTTATGTTACATAGTTACATAGTTAGTACGGTCGAAAAAAGACATATGTCCATCACGTTCAACCAGGGAATTAAGGGGTAGGGGTGTGGCGCGATATTGGGGAAGGGATGAGATTTTATATTTCTTCATAAGCATTAATCTTATTTTGTCAATTAGGAACATTCAGCACCCACCCGCTATCAAGGCAGCTGCCTATCATGTCATGCCCTACCTGCACAGGTGTGCTGGCTACTCAAATGATCCAATTAAGGAGGCCATTTAGTCAGCAGCAGCAGAAGCCCTGTGCCTGGACGCTCCAACAGGGGCCAGACACAAGCAGAAGCAGAAGCAGCAGAAGCAGCAGCAGCACCACCTTTTGTTTTTTGGCTGCAGCAGCAGCAAGGCCCACAGGGCTGGCTAGCTGGCTAGCCAGCAAGCAGGTAGCAATGAAAGTAGGAATCTTTCTTTTTAACCCTGTAAGGGGGTGGTGCACTGTACCCGAAGATACTGCCATATCGGGTCAATGCATAGGGCGACGGAAGCAAGCTTCGAAATCGGCCCCCGTTCTCAAAAATCCATTTAATATATGGTCCCCAGATAGGGGACGTATCAGATATTAAACTGATAAGAACAGATACTACACTTGATCTTAGCCAAAAGGCCGAGAAGCGATAACCGTGAAAGGGGCGGGCCCAACAAGGTCCCCTTCATGGGCACTATCACTGCTTGCTGTCAGGGAGGCTGCCAGACAATTTTCCATGCACACTCTGGGCTGGGGGGCAGTCAACCACCAGTACACACAGCAGAACCTAAACCCATACCATTATTGCTAAGCAGCAAGACAGGGGCCCATTGCACTCCCACGGGGCCTTTTTAAATGCAATCCATAACCCGGATTTGCCAGGAACCCTTCTTACTCCTCCTACTTGCATGTGACACTGGGCTTAGGATCTGCATAGGAAACACACACACAAGCACACACCTACCTTTGTTGCCTGCAGATGCCTCCTTGGCTGTCCCCAAACGGTATCAAACCAACACCCACGGGAAGCTGTAAGCATAGAGGACATGCCTGCACCCCATTGGACTTACCTGTGTGGGTTAAATCCGGGTTATTTGACAACCTATGGCGGTGATGGTTCTGCTCAGGCAGAGCAGTGCTGATGCTCCTCATAAAGCTGTCGCTGCTGTGAAGGTTCTAGGTGACATCACAAATCCCTTTGGTTACATACACAACAAAGCTGGGTTGTTGTTGTTTACACTCTGCAAGGCCTGTGGAAGTGAGTGACATCATAGCACTGTAGTTCTGAGGGTTCAAGATGGATGCAACAATCTCCTGTTGCTTCTATGAAGGCCGTAATAGACGACATCACCAAACAGCTCCATAGTCACATACACAGCAAAGGAGAGATGTTGTTTACACCTAGTGATGTCAGTGGTATTGAGTGACATCACAGCACAGTGCTAAGGCTCCTGGGCCTGGACACAGCAGCGGCTGCAATATCTCAACGGAGAATACGTTTATATCTATGTGTGTGTGTGCGCATATATATATATATATATATATATATATATATATATATATATATATTTCTCCGCCGAAATCACTTTTAAACCCATTTCCACCTTTTTTTCCCTTCTCTTCCTCTTACTTTTTTTTCACGTTTTTTTACGTTTTTCTCCTTTTCGCCTCTTTTCTGGGCGTATTATTCTTCTTTTTCTTCTTTTTTTTCGTCTAATGCATACCCCATCAGTGCAGCAATGCTTATTCAATACCGCCAGCAGATGGAGACACTGGGGGATAATTTTCTAAGGATTTATACTGATTTTTCCTGTCTGAATTTGTCGCACAGAAAGTTGCAGGCCAAATATGTGTGACATTTCTGCGACTTTAGCTTCTAGAGCATTTTTACAACATTATACATAGGTGCTGAATACATAAAAAGCGACTGTTCAGCGACAGACAAGTCGCATCGGCTGAAAGTAGGCCAGAATGTCAGTCCATGTTGGAGCAGGTTTAGATACAGTCTAAAGCATAGATCTCAAAGTCTGTGCACAGAATTTAGCAAGGGCCTCGCACCTTCTGATGCATCAGGTAGGTGCACAATAGCATAGCCTAACCCTCTGTACTTTGGTCTATATTGATGCGGGACATAGACAGCCAGCTGATGACCAATCCATTAGTGCAATGGATGGCTGGAAGCATTTGTCTTTGCCTTTGCAATACCACAGAAGCAATGCATGGTCAATGTACAGCAATGACACACCTGTGTGAACAGCCAGGAGACCCCCCCCCCCCCCCCATGTTATGTTACATAGTTACATAGTTAGTACGGTCGAAAAAAGACATATGTCCATCACGTTCAACCAGGGAATTAAGGGGCTAGGGGTGTGGCGCGATATTGGGGAAGGGATGAGATTTTATATTTCTTCATAAGCATTAATCTTATTTTGTCAATTAGGAACATTCAGCACCCACCCGCTATCAAGGCAGCTGCCTATCATGTCATGCCCTACCTGCACAGGTGTGCTGGCTACT
The DNA here is from genome assembly GCF_029499605.1 of Hyla sarda. NCBI lineage: Eukaryota > Metazoa > Chordata > Amphibia > Anura > Hylidae > Hyla > Hyla sarda. The sequence goes on along the minus strand of NW_026607921.1, from coordinate 60,793 downwards.
CAAATGATCCAATTAAGGAGGCCATTTAGTCAGCAGCAGCAGAAGTCCTGTGCCTGGACGCTCCAACAGGGGCCAGACACAAGCAGAAGCAGAAGCAGCAGAAGCAGCAGCAGCACCACCTTTTGTTTTTTGGCTGCAGCAGCAGCAAGGCCCACAGGGCTGGCTAGCTGGCTAGCCAGCAAGCAGGTAGCAATGAAAGTAGGAATCTTTCTTTTTAACCCTGTAAGGGGGTGGTGCACTGTACCCGAAGATACTGCCATATCGGGTCAATGCATAGGGCGACGGAAGCAAGCTTCGAAATCGGCCCCCGTTCTCAAAAATCCATTTAATATATGGTCCCCAGATAGGGGACGTATCAGATATTAAACTGATAAGAACAGATACTACACTTGATCTTAGCCAAAAGGCCGAGAAGCGATAACCGTGAAAGGGGCGGGCCCAACAAGGTCCCCTTCATGGGCACTATCACTGCTTGCTGTCAGGGAGGCTGCCAGACAATTTTCCATGCACACTCTGGGCTGGGGGGCAGTCAACCACCAGTACACACAGCAGAACCTAAACCCATACCATTATTGCTAAGCAGCAAGACAGGGGCCCATTGCACTCCCACGGGGCCTTTTTAAATGCAATCCATAACCCGGATTTGCCAGGAACCCTTCTTACTCCTCCTACTTGCATGTGACACTGGGCTTAGGATCTGCATAGGAAACACACACACAAGCACACACCTACCTTTGTTGCCTGCAGATGCCTCCTTGGCTGTCCCCAAACGGTATCAAACCAACACCCACGGGAAGCTGTAAGCATAGAGGACATGCCTGCACCCCATTGGACTTACCTGTGTGGGTTAAATCCGGGTTATTTGACAACCTATGGCGGTGATGGTTCTGCTCAGGCAGATCAGTGCTGATGCTCCTCATAAAGCTGTCGCTGCTGTGAAGGTTCTAGGTGACATCACAAATCCCTTTGGTTACATACACAACAAAGCTGGGTTGTTGTTGTTTACACTCTGCAAGGCCTGTGGAAGTGAGTGACATCATAGCACTGTAGTTCTGAGGGTTCAAGATGGATGCAACAATCTCCTGTTGCTTCTATGAAGGCCGTAATAGACGACATCACCAAACAGCTCCATAGTCACATACACAGCAAAGGAGAGATGTTGTTTACACCTAGTGATGTCAGTGGTATTGAGTGACATCACAGCACAGTGCTAAGGCTCCTGGGCCTGGACACAGCAGCGGCTGCAATATCTCAACGGAGAATACGTTTATATCTATGTGTGTGTGTGCGCATATATATATTATATATATATATATATATATATATATATATTTCTCCGCCGAAATCACTTTTAAACCCATTTCCACCTTTTTTTCCCTTCTCTTCCTCTTACTTTTTTTTCACGTTTTTTTACGTTTTTCTCCTTTTCGCCTCTTTTCTGGGCGTATTATTCTTCTTTTTCTTCTTTTTTTTCGTCTAATGCATACCCCATCAGTGCAGCAATGCTTATTCAATACCGCCAGCAGATGGAGACACTGGGGGATAATTTTCTAAGGATTTATACTGATTTTTCCTGTCTGAATTTGTCGCACAGAAAGTTGCAGGCCAAATATGTGTGACATTTCTGCGACTTTAGCTTCTAGAGCATTTTTACAACATTATACATAGGTGCTGAATACATAAAAAGCGACTGTTCAGCGACAGACAAGTCGCATCGGCTGAAAGTAGGCCAGAATGTCAGTCCATGTTGGAGCAGGTTTAGATACAGTCTAAAGCATAGATCTCAAAGTCTGTGCACAGAATTTAGCAAGGGCCTCGCACCTTCTGATGCATCAGGTAGGTGCACAATAGCATAGCCTAACCCTCTGTACTTTGGTCTATATTGATGCGGGACATAGACAGCCAGCTGATGACCAATCCATTAGTGCAATGGATGGCTGGAAGCATTTGTCTTTGCCTTTGCAATACCACAGAAGCAATGCATGGTCAATGTACAGCAATGACACACCTGTGTGAACAGCCAGGAGACCCCCCCCCCCCCCCATGTTATGTTACATAGTTACATAGTTAGTACGGTCGAAAAAAGACATATGTCCATCACGTTCAACCAGGGAATTAAGGGGTAGGGGTGTGGCGCGATATTGGGGAAGGGATGAGATTTTATATTTCTTCATAAGCATTAATCTTATTTTGTCAATTAGGAACATTCAGCACCCACCCGCTATCAAGGCAGCTGCCTATCATGTCATGCCCTACCTGCACAGGTGTGCTGGCTACTCAAATGATCCAATTAAGGAGGCCATTTAGTCAGCAGCAGCAGAAGTCCTGTGCCTGGACGCTCCAACAGGGGCCAGACACAAGCAGAAGCAGAAGCAGCAGAAGCAGCAGCAGCACCACCTTTTGTTTTTTGGCTGCAGCAGCAGCAAGGCCCACAGGGCTGGCTAGCTGGCTAGCCAGCAAGCAGGTAGCAATGAAAGTAGGAATCTTTCTTTTTAACCCTGTAAGGGGGTGGTGCACTGTACCCGAAGATACTGCCATATCGGGTCAATGCATAGGGCGACGGAAGCAAGCTTCGAAATCGGCCCCCGTTCTCAAAAATCCATTTAATATATGGTCCCCAGATAGGGGACGTATCAGATATTAAACTGATAAGAACAGATACTACACTTGATCTTAGCCAAAAGGCCGAGAAGCGATAACCGTGAAAGGGGCGGGCCCAACAAGGTCCCCTTCATGGGCACTATCACTGCTTGCTGTCAGGGAGGCTGCCAGACAATTTTCCATGCACACTCTGGGCTGGGGGGCAGTCAACCACCAGTACACACAGCAGAACCTAAACCCATACCATTATTGCTAAGCAGCAAGACAGGGGCCCATTGCACTCCCACGGGGCCTTTTTAAATGCAATCCATAACCCGGATTTGCCAGGAACCCTTCTTACTCCTCCTACTTGCATGTGACACTGGGCTTAGGATCTGCATAGGAAACACACACACAAGCACACACCTACCTTTGTTGCCTGCAGATGCCTCCTTGGCTGTCCCCAAACGGTATCAAACCAACACCCACGGGAAGCTGTAAGCATAGAGGACATGCCTGCACCCCATTGGACTTACCTGTGTGGGTTAAATCCGGGTTATTTGACAACCTATGGCGGTGATGGTTCTGCTCAGGCAGATCAGTGCTGATGCTCCTCATAAAGCTGTCGCTGCTGTGAAGGTTCTAGGTGACATCACAAATCCCTTTGGTTACATACACAACAAAGCTGGGTTGTTGTTGTTTACACTCTGCAAGGCCTGTGGAAGTGAGTGACATCATAGCACTGTAGTTCTGAGGGTTCAAGATGGATGCAACAATCTCCTGTTGCTTCTATGAAGGCCGTAATAGACGACATCACCAAACAGCTCCATAGTCACATACACAGCAAAGGAGAGATGTTGTTTACACCTAGTGATGTCAGTGGTATTGAGTGACATCACAGCACAGTGCTAAGGCTCCTGGGCCTGGACACAGCAGCGGCTGCAATATCTCAACGGAGAATACGTTTATATCTATGTGTGTGTGTGCGCATATATATATATATATATATATATATATATATATATATATATATATTTCTCCGCCGAAATCACTTTTAAACCCATTTCCACCTTTTTTTCCCTTCTCTTCCTCTTACTTTTTTTTCACGTTTTTTTACGTTTTTCTCCTTTTCGCCTCTTTTCTGGGCGTATTATTCTTCTTTTTCTTCTTTTTTTTCGTCTAATGCATACCCCATCAGTGCAGCAATGCTTATTCAATACCGCCAGCAGATGGAGACACTGGGGGATAATTTTCTAAGGATTTATACTGATTTTTCCTGTCTGAATTTGTCGCACAGAAAGTTGCAGGCCAAATATGTGTGACATTTCTGCGACTTTAGCTTCTAGAGCATTTTTACAACATTATACATAGGTGCTGAATACATAAAAAGCGACTGTTCAGCGACAGACAAGTCGCATCGGCTGAAAGTAGGCCAGAATGTCAGTCCATGTTGGAGCAGGTTTAGATACAGTCTAAAGCATAGATCTCAAAGTCTGTGCACAGAATTTAGCAAGGGCCTCGCACCTTCTGATGCATCAGGTAGGTGCACAATAGCATAGCCTAACCCTCTGTACTTTGGTCTATATTGATGCGGGACATAGACAGCCAGCTGATGACCAATCCATTAGTGCAATGGATGGCTGGAAGCATTTGTCTTTGCCTTTGCAATACCACAGAAGCAATGCATGGTCAATGTACAGCAATGACACACCTGTGTGAACAGCCAGGAGACCCCCCCCCATGTTATGTTACATAGTTACATAGTTAGTACGGTCGAAAAAAGACATATGTCCATCACGTTCAACCAGGGAATTAAGGGGTAGGGGTGTGGCGCGATATTGGGGAAGGGATGAGATTTTATATTTCTTCATAAGCATTAATCTTATTTTGTCAATTAGGAACATTCAGCACCCACCCGCTATCAAGGCAGCTGCCTATCATGTCATGCCCTACCTGCACAGGTGTGCTGGCTACTCAAATGATCCAATTAAGGAGGCCATTTAGTCAGCAGCAGCAGAAGTCCTGTGCCTGGACGCTCCAACAGGGGCCAGACACAAGCAGAAGCAGAAGCAGCAGAAGCAGCAGCAGCACCACCTTTTGTTTTTTGGCTGCAGCAGCAGCAAGGCCCACAGGGCTGGCTAGCTGGCTAGCCAGCAAGCAGGTAGCAATGAAAGTAGGAATCTTTCTTTTTAACCCTGTAAGGGGGTGGTGCACTGTACCCGAAGATACTGCCATATCGGGTCAATGCATAGGGCGACGGAAGCAAGCTTCGAAATCGGCCCCCGTTCTCAAAAATCCATTTAATATATGGTCCCCAGATAGGGGACGTATCAGATATTAAACTGATAAGAACAGATACTACACTTGATCTTAGCCAAAAGGCCGAGAAGCGATAACCGTGAAAGGGGCGGGCCCAACAAGGTCCCCTTCATGGGCACTATCACTGCTTGCTGTCAGGGAGGCTGCCAGACAATTTTCCATGCACACTCTGGGCTGGGGGGCAGTCAACCACCAGTACACACAGCAGAACCTAAACCCATACCATTATTGCTAAGCAGCAAGACAGGGGCCCATTGCACTCCCACGGGGCCTTTTTAAATGCAATCCATAACCCGGATTTGCCAGGAACCCTTCTTACTCCTCCTACTTGCATGTGACACTGGGCTTAGGATCTGCATAGGAAACACACACACAAGCACACACCTACCTTTGTTGCCTGCAGATGCCTCCTTGGCTGTCCCCAAACGGTATCAAACCAACACCCACGGGAAGCTGTAAGCATAGAGGACATGCCTGCACCCCATTGGACTTACCTGTGTGGGTTAAATCCGGGTTATTTGACAACCTATGGCGGTGATGGTTCTGCTCAGGCAGAGCAGTGCTGATGCTCCTCATAAAGCTGTCGCTGCTGTGAAGGTTCTAGGTGACATCACAAATCCCTTTGGTTACATACACAACAAAGCTGGGTTGTTGTTGTTTACACTCTGCAAGGCCTGTGGAAGTGAGTGACATCATAGCACTGTAGTTCTGAGGGTTCAAGATGGATGCAACAATCTCCTGTTGCTTCTATGAAGGCCGTAATAGACGACATCACCAAACAGCTCCATAGTCACATACACAGCAAAGGAGAGATGTTGTTTACACCTAGTGATGTCAGTGGTATTGAGTGACATCACAGCACAGTGCTAAGGCTCCTGGGCCTGGACACAGCAGCGGCTGCAATATCTCAACGGAGAATACGTTTATATCTATGTGTGTGTGTGCGCATATATATATATATATATATATATATATATATATATATATATATATTTCTCCGCCGAAATCACTTTTAAACCCATTTCCACCTTTTTTTCCCTTCTCTTCCTCTTACTTTTTTTTCACGTTTTTTTACGTTTTTCTCCTTTTCGCCTCTTTTCTGGGCGTATTATTCTTCTTTTTCTTCTTTTTTTTCGTCTAATGCATACCCCATCAGTGCAGCAATGCTTATTCAATACCGCCAGCAGATGGAGACACTGGGGGATAATTTTCTAAGGATTTATACTGATTTTTCCTGTCTGAATTTGTCGCACAGAAAGTTGCAGGCCAAATATGTGTGACATTTCTGCGACTTTAGCTTCTAGAGCATTTTTACAACATTATACATAGGTGCTGAATACATAAAAAGCGACTGTTCAGCGACAGACAAGTCGCATCGGCTGAAAGTAGGCCAGAATGTCAGTCCATGTTGGAGCAGGTTTAGATACAGTCTAAAGCATAGATCTCAAAGTCTGTGCACAGAATTTAGCAAGGGCCTCGCACCTTCTGATGCATCAGGTAGGTGCACAATAGCATAGCCTAACCCTCTGTACTTTGGTCTATATTGATGCGGGACATAGACAGCCAGCTGATGACCAATCCATTAGTGCAATGGATGGCTGGAAGCATTTGTCTTTGCCTTTGCAATACCACAGAAGCAATGCATGGTCAATGTACAGCAATGACACACCTGTGTGAACAGCCAGGAGACCCCCCCCCCCCCCCCCATGTTATGTTACATAGTTACATAGTTAGTACGGTCGAAAAAAGACATATGTCCATCACGTTCAACCAGGGAATTAAGGGGTAGGGGTGTGGCGCGATATTGGGGAAGGGATGAGATTTTATATTTCTTCATAAGCATTAATCTTATTTTGTCAATTAGGAACATTCAGCACCCACCCGCTATCAAGGCAGCTGCCTATCATGTCATGCCCTACCTGCACAGGTGTGCTGGCTACTCAAATGATCCAATTAAGGAGGCCATTTAGTCAGCAGCAGCAGAAGTCCTGTGCCTGGACGCTCCAACATGGGCCAGACACAAGCAGAAGCAGAAGCAGCAGAAGCAGCAGCAGCACCACCTTTTGTTTTTTGGCTGCAGCAGCAGCAAGGCCCACAGGGCTGGCTAGCTGGCTAGCCAGCAAGCAGGTAGCAATGAAAGTAGGAATCTTTCTTTTTAACCCTGTAAGGGGGTGGTGCACTGTACCCGAAGATACTGCCATATCGGGTCAAGGCATAGGGCGACGGAAGCAAGCTTCGAAATCGGCCCCCGTTCTCAAAAATCCATTTAATATATGGTCCCCAGATAGGGGACGTATCAGATATTAAACTGATAAGAACAGATACTACACTTGATCTTAGCCAAAAGGCCGAGAAGCGATAACCGTGAAAGGGGCGGGCCCAACAAGGTCCCCTTCATGGGCACTATCACTGCTTGCTGTCAGGGAGGCTGCCAGACAATTTTCCATGCACACTCTGGGCTGGGGGGCAGTCAACCACCAGTACACATAGCAGAACCTAAACCCATACCATTATTGCTAAGCAGCAAGACAGGGGCCCATTGCACTCCCACGGGGCCTTTTTAAATGCAATCCATAACCCGGATTTGCCAGGAACCCTTCTTACTCCTCCTACTTGCATGTGACACTGGGCTTAGGATCTGCATAGGAAACACACACACAAGCACACACCTACCTTTGTTGCCTGCAGATGCCTCCTTGGCTGTCCCCAAACGGTATCAAACCAACACCCACGGGAAGCTGTAAGCATAGAGGACATGCCTGCACCCCATTGGACTTACCTGTGTGGGTTAAATCCGGGTTATTTGACAACCTATGGCGGTGATGGTTCTGCTCAGGCAGAGCAGTGCTGATCCTCCTCATAAAGCTGTCGCTGCTGTGAAGGTTCTAGGTGACATCACAAATCCCTTTGGTTACATACACAACAAAGCTGGGTTGTTGTTGTTTACACTCTGCAAGGCCTGTGGAAGTGAGTGACATCATAGCACTGTAGTTCTGAGGGTTCAAGATGGATGCAACAATCTCCTGTTGCTTCTATGAAGGCCGTAATAGACGACATCACCAAACAGCTCCATAGTCACATACACAGCAAAGGAGAGATGTTGTTTACACCTAGTGATGTCAGTGGTATTGAGTGACATCACAGCACAGTGCTAAGGCTCCTGGGCCTGGACACAGCAGCGGCTGCAATATCTCAACGGAGAATACGTTTATATCTATGTGTGTGTGTGCGCATATATATATATATATATATATATATATATATATATATATATAAATATATATATATATATTTCTCCGCCGAAATCACTTTTAAACCCATTTCCACCTTTTTTTCCCTTCTCTTCCTCTTACTTTTTTTTCACGTTTTTTTACGTTTTTCTCCTTTTCGCCTCTTTTCTGGGCGTATTATTCTTCTTTTTCTTCTTTTTTTTCGTCTAATGCATACCCCATCAGTGCAGCAATGCTTATTCAATACCGCCAGCAGATGGAGACACTGGGGGATAATTTTCTAAGGATTTATACTGATTTTTCCTGTCTGAATTTGTCGCACAGAAAGTTGCAGGCCAAATATGTGTGACATTTCTGCGACTTTAGCTTCTAGAGCATTTTTACAACATTATACATAGGTGCTGAATACATAAAAAGCGACTGTTCAGCGACAGACAAGTCGCATCGGCTGAAAGTAGGCCAGAATGTCAGTCCATGTTGGAGCAGGTTTAGATACAGTCTAAAGCATAGATCTCAAAGTCTGTGCACAGAATTTAGCAAGGGCCTCGCACCTTCTGATGCATCAGGTAGGTGCACAATAGCATAGCCTAACCCTCTGTACTTTGGTCTATATTGATGCGGGACATAGACAGCCAGCTGATGACCAATCCATTAGTGCAATGGATGGCTGGAAGCATTTGTCTTTGCCTTTGCAATACCACAGAAGCAATGCATGGTCAATGTACAGCAATGACACACCTGTGTGAACAGCCAGGAGACCCCCCCCCCCCCCCATGTTATGTTACATAGTTACATAGTTAGTACGGTCGAAAAAAGACATATGTCCATCAAGTTCAACCAGGGAATTAAGGGGTAGGGGTGTGGCGCGATATTGGGGAAGGGATGAGATTTTATATTTCTTCATAAGCATTAATCTTATTTTGTCAATTAGGAACATTCAGCACCCACCCGCTATCAAGGCAGCTGCCTATCATGTCATGCCCTACCTGCACAGGTGTGCTGGCTACTCAAATGATCCAATTAAGGAGGCCATTTAGTCAGCAGCAGCAGAAGTCCTGTGCCTGGACGCTCCAACAGCGGCCAGACACAAGCAGAAGCAGAAGCAGCAGCAGCACCACCTTTTGTTTTTTGGCTGCAGCAGCAGCAGCAGCAAGGCCCACAGGGCTGGCTAGCTGGCTAGCCAGCAAGCAGGTAGCAATGAAAGTAGGAATCTTTCTTTTTAACCCTGTAAGGGGGTGGTGCACTGTACCCGAAGATACTGCCATATCGGGTCAATGCATAGGGCGACGGAAGCAAGCTTCGAAATCGGCCCCCGTTCTCAAAAATCCATTTAATATATGGTCCCCAGATAGGGGACGTATCAGATATTAAACTGATAAGAACAGATACTACACTTGATCTTAGCCAAAAGGCCGAGAAGCGATAACCGTGAAAGGGGCGGGCCCAACAAGGTCCCCTTCATGGGCACTATCACTGCTTGCTGTCAGGGAGGCTGCCAGACAATTTTCCATGCACACTCTGGGCTGGGGGGCAGTCAACCACCAGTACACACAGCAGAACCTAAACCCATACCATTATTGCTAAGCAGCAAGACAGGGGCCCATTGCACTCCCACGGGGCCTTTTTAAATGCAATCCATAACCCGGATTTGCCAGGAACCCTTCTTACTCCTCCTACTTGCATGTGACACTGGGCTTAGGATCTGCATAGGAAACACACACACAAGCACACACCTACCTTTGTTGCCTGCAGATGCCTCCTTGGCTGTCCCCAAACGGTATCAAACCAACACCCACGGGAAGCTGTAAGCATAGAGGACATGCCTGCACCCCATTGGACTTACCTGTGTGGGTTAAATCCGGGTTATTTGACAACCTATGGCGGTGATGGTTCTGCTCAGGCAGAGCAGTGCTGATGCTCCTCATAAAGCTGTCGCTGCTGTGAAGGTTCTAGGTGACATCACAAATCCCTATGGTTACATACACAACAAAGCTGGGTTGTTGTTGTTTACACTCTGCAAGGCCTGTGGAAGTGAGTGACATCATAGCACTGTAGTTCTCAGGGTTCTAGATGGATGCAACAATCTCCTGTTGCTTCTATGAAGGCCGTAATAGACGACATCACCAAACAGCTCCATAGTCACATACACAGCAAAGGAGAGATGTTGTTTACACCTAGTGATGTCAGTGGTATTGAGTGACATCACAGCACAGTGCTAAGGCTCCTGGGCCTGGACACAGCAGCGGCTGCAATATCTCAACGGAGAATACGTTTATATATATGTGTGTGTGTGCGCGTATATATATATATATATATATATATATATATATATATATATATATATATTTCTCCGCCGAAATCACTTTTAAACCCATTTCCACCTTTTTTTCCCTTCTCTTCCTCTTACTTTTTTTTCACGTTTTTTTACGTTTTTCTCCTTTTCGCCTCTTTTCTGGGCGTATTATTCTTCTTTTTCTTCTTTTTTTTCGTCTAATGCATACCCCATCAGTGCAGCAATGCTTATTCAATACCGCCAGCAGATGGAGACACTGGGGGATAATTTTCTAAGGATTTATACTGATTTTTCCTGTCTGAATTTGTCGCACAGAAAGTTGCAGGCCAAATATGTGTGACATTTCTGCGACTTTAGCTTCTAGAGCATTTTTACAACATTATACATAGGTGCTGAATACATAAAAAGCGACTGTTCAGCGACAGACAAGTCGCATCGGCTGAAAGTAGGCCAGAATGTCAGTCCATGTTGGAGCAGGTTTAGATACAGTCTAAAGCATAGATCTCAAAGTCTGTGCACAGAATTTAGCAAGGGCCTCGCACCTTCTGATGCATCAGGTAGGTGCACAATAGCATAGCCTAACCCTCTGTACTTTGGTCTATATTGATGCGGGACATAGACAGCCAGCTGATGACCAATCCATTAGTGCAATGGATGGCTGGAAGCATTTGTCTTTGCCTTTGCAATACCACAGAAGCAATGCATGGTCAATGTACAGCAATGACACACCTGTGTGAACAGCCAGGAGACCCCCCCCCCCCCATGTTATGTTACATAGTTACATAGTTAGTACGGTCGAAAAAAGACATATGTCCATCAAGTTCAACCAGGGAATTAAGGGGTAGGGGTGTGGCGCGATATTGGGGAAGGGATGAGATTTTATATTTCTTCATAAGCATTAATCTTATTTTGTCAATTAGGAACATTCAGCACCCACCCGCTATCAAGGCAGCTGCCTATCATGTCATGCCCTACCTGCACAGGTGTGCTGGCTACTCAAATGATCCAATTAAGGAGGCCATTTAGTCAGCAGCAGCAGAAGTCCTGTGCCTGGACGCTCCAACAGCGGCCAGACACAAGCAGAAGCAGAAGCAGCAGCAGCACCACCTTTTGTTTTTTGGCTGCAGCAGCAGCAGCAGCAAGGCCCACAGGGCTGGCTAGCTGGCTAGCCAGCAAGCAGGTAGCAATGAAAGTAGGAATCTTTCTTTTTAACCCTGTAAGGGGGTGGTGCACTGTACCCGAAGATACTGCCATATCGGGTCAATGCATAGGGCGATGGAAGCAAGCTTCGAAATCGGCCCCCGTTCTCAAAAATCCATTTAATATATGGTCCCCAGATAGGGGACGTATCAGATATTAAACTGATAAGAACAGATACTACACTTGATCTTAGCCAAAAGGCCGAGAAGCGATAACCGTGAAAGGGGCGGGCCCAACAAGGTCCCCTTCATGGGCACTATCACTGCTTGCTGTCAGGGAGGCTGCCAGACAATTTTCCATGCACACTCTGGGCTGGGGGGCAGTCAACCACCAGTACACACAGCAGAACCTAAACCCATACCATTATTGCTAAGCAGCAAGACAGGGGCCCATTGCACTCCCACGGGGCCTTTTTAAATGCAATCCATAACCCGGATTTGCCAGGAACCCTTCTTACTCCTCCTACTTGCATGTGACACTGGGCTTAGGATCTGCATAGGAAACACACACACAAGCACACACCTACCTTTGTTGCCTGCAGATGCCTCCTTGGCTGTCCCCAAACGGTATCAAACCAACACCCACGGGAAGCTGTAAGCATAGAGGACATGCCTGCACCCCATTGGACTTACCTGTGTGGGTTAAATCCGGGTTATTTGACAACCTATGGCGGTGATGGTTCTGCTCAGGCAGAGCAGTGCTGATGCTCCTCATAAAGCTGTCGCTGCTGTGAAGGTTCTAGGTGACATCACAAATCCCTATGGTTACATACACAACAAAGCTGGGTTGTTGTTGTTTACACTCTGCAAGGCCTGTGGAAGTGAGTGACATCATAGCACTGTAGTTCTCAGGGTTCTAGATGGATGCAACAATCTCCTGTTGCTTCTATGAAGGCCGTAATAGACGACATCACCAAACAGCTCCATAGTCACATACACAGCAAAGGAGAGATGTTGTTTACACCTAGTGATGTCAGTGGTATTGAGTGACATCACAGCACAGTGCTAAGGCTCCTGGGCCTGGACACAGCAGCGGCTGCAATATCTCAACGGAGAATACGTTTATATATATGTGTGTGTGTGCGCGTATATATATATATATATATATATATATATATATATATATATTTCTCCGCCGAAATCACTTTTAAACCCATTTCCACCTTTTTTTCCCTTCTCTTCCTCTTACTTTTTTTTCACGTTTTTTTACGTTTTTCTCCTTTTCGCCTCTTTTCTGGGCGTATTATTCTTCTTTTTCTTCTTTTTTTTCGTCTAATGCATACCCCATCAGTGCAGCAATGCTTATTCAATACCGCCAGCAGATGGAGACACTGGGGGATAATTTTCTAAGGATTTATACTGATTTTTCCTGTCTGAATTTGTCGCACAGAAAGTTGCAGGCCAAATATGTGTGACATTTCTGCGACTTTAGCTTCTAGAGCATTTTTACAACATTATACATAGGTGCTGAATACATAAAAAGCGACTGTTCAGCGACAGACAAGTCGCATCGGCTGAAAGTAGGCCAGAATGTCAGTCCATGTTGGAGCAGGTTTAGATACAGTCTAAAGCATAGATCTCAAAGTCTGTGCACAGAATTTAGCAAGGGCCTCGCACCTTCTGATGCATCAGGTAGGTGCACAATAGCATAGCCTAACCCTCTGTACTTTGGTCTATATTGATGCGGGACATAGACAGCCAGCTGATGACCAATCCATTAGTGCAATGGATGGCTGGAAGCATTTGTCTTTGCCTTTGCAATACCACAGAAGCAATGCATGGTCAATGTACAGCAATGACACACCTGTGTGAACAGCCAGGAGACCCCCCCCCCCCCCATGTTATGTTACATAGTTACATAGTTAGTACGGTCGAAAAAAGACATATGTCCATCAAGTTCAACCAGGGAATTAAGGGGTAGGGGTGTGGCGCGATATTGGGGAAGGGATGAGATTTTATATTTCTTCATAAGCATTAATCTTATTTTGTCAATTAGGAACATTCAGCACCCACCCGCTATCAAGGCAGCTGCCTATCATGTCATGCCCTACCTGCACAGGTGTGCTGGCTACTCAAATGATCCAATTAAGGAGGCCATTTAGTCAGCAGCAGCAGAAGTCCTGTGCCTGGACGCTCCAACAGCGGCCAGACACAAGCAGAAGCAGAAGCAGCAGCAGCACCACCTTTTGTTTTTTGGCTGCAGCAGCAGCAGCAGCAAGGCCCACAGGGCTGGCTAGCTGGCTAGCCAGCAAGCAGGTAGCAATGAAAGTAGGAATCTTTCTTTTTAACCCTGTAAGGGGGTGGTGCACTGTACCCGAAGATACTGCCATATCGGGTCAATGCATAGGGCGACGGAAGCAAGCTTCGAAATCGGCCCCCGTTCTCAAAAATCCATTTAATATATGGTCCCCAGATAGGGGACGTATCAGATATTAAACTGATAAGAACAGATACTACACTTGATCTTAGCCAAAAGGCCGAGAAGCGATAACCGTGAAAGGGGCGGGCCCAACAAGGTCCCCTTCATGGGCACTATCACTGCTTGCTGTCAGGGAGGCTGCCAGACAATTTTCCATGCACACTCTGGGCTGGGGGGCAGTCAACCACCAGTACACACAGCAGAACCTAAACCCATACCATTATTGCTAAGCAGCAAGACAGGGGCCCATTGCACTCCCACGGGGCCTTTTTAAATGCAATCCATAACCCGGATTTGCCAGGAACCCTTCTTACTCCTCCTACTTGCATGTGACACTGGGCTTAGGATCTGCATAGGAAACACACACACAAGCACACACCTACCTTTGTTGCCTGCAGATGCCTCCTTGGCTGTCCCCAAACGGTATCAAACCAACACCCACGGGAAGCTGTAAGCATAGAGGACATGCCTGCACCCCATTGGACTTACCTGTGTGGGTTAAATCCGGGTTATTTGACAACCTATGGCGGTGATGGTTCTGCTCAGGCAGAGCAGTGCTGATGCTCCTCATAAAGCTGTCGCTGCTGTGAAGGTTCTAGGTGACATCACAAATCCCTATGGTTACATACACAACAAAGCTGGGTTGTTGTTGTTTACACTCTGCAAGGCCTGTGGAAGTGAGTGACATCATAGCACTGTAGTTCTCAGGGTTCTAGATGGATGCAACAATCTCCTGTTGCTTCTATGAAGGCCGTAATAAACGACATCACCAAACAGCTCCATAGTCACATACACAGCAAAGGAGAGATGTTGTTTACACCTAGTGATGTCAGTGGTATTGAGTGACATCACAGCACAGTGCTAAGGCTCCTGGGCCTGGACACAGCAGCGGCTGCAATATCTCAACGGAGAATACGTTTATATATATGTGTGTGTGTGCGCGTATATATATATATATATATATATATATATATATATATATATATTTCTCCGCCGAAATCACTTTTAAACCCATTTCCACCTTTTTTTCCCTTCTCTTCCTCTTACTTTTTTTTCACGTTTTTTTACGTTTTTCTCCTTTTCGCCTCTTTTCTGGGCGTATTATTCTTCTTTTTCTTCTTTTTTTTCGTCTAATGCATACCCCATCAGTGCAGCAATGCTTATTCAATACCGCCAGCAGATGGAGACACTGGGGGATAATTTTCTAAGGATTTATACTGATTTTTCCTGTCTGAATTTGTCGCACAGAAAGTTGCAGGCCAAATATGTGTGACATTTCTGCGACTTTAGCTTCTAGAGCATTTTTACAACATTATACATAGGTGCTGAATACATAAAAAGCGACTGTTCAGCGACAGACAAGTCGCATCGGCTGAAAGTAGGCCAGAATGTCAGTCCATGTTGGAGCAGGTTTAGATACAGTCTAAAGCATAGATCTCAAAGTCTGTGCACAGAATTTAGCAAGGGCCTCGCACCTTCTGATGCATCAGGTAGGTGCACAATAGCATAGCCTAACCCTCTGTACTTTGGTCTATATTGATGCGGGACATAGACAGCCAGCTGATGACCAATCCATTAGTGCAATGGATGGCTGGAAGCATTTGTCTTTGCCTTTGCAATACCACAGAAGCAATGCATGGTCAATGTACAGCAATGACACACCTGTGTGAACAGCCAGGAGACCCCCCCCCCCCCCATGTTATGTTACATAGTTACATAGTTAGTACGGTCGAAAAAAGACATATGTCCATCAAGTTCAACCAGGGAATTAAGGGGTAGGGGTGTGGCGCGATATTGGGGAAGGGATGAGATTTTATATTTCTTCATAAGCATTAATCTTATTTTGTCAATTAGGAACATTCAGCACCCACCCGCTATCAAGGCAGCTGCCTATCATGTCATGCCCTACCTGCACAGGTGTGCTGGCTACTCAAATGATCCAATTAAGGAGGCCATTTAGTCAGCAGCAGCAGAAGTCCTGTGCCTGGACGCTCCAACAGCGGCCAGACACAAGCAGAAGCAGAAGCAGCAGCAGCACCACCTTTTGTTTTTTGGCTGCAGCAGCAGCAGCAAGGCCCACAGGGCTGGCTAGCTGGCTAGCCAGCAAGCAGGTAGCAATGAAAGTAGGAATCTTTCTTTTTAACCCTGTAAGGGGGTGGTGCACTGTACCCGAAGATACTGCCATATCGGGTCAATGCATAGGGCGACGGAAGCAAGCTTCGAAATCGGCCCCCGTTCTCAAAAATCCATTTAATATATGGTCCCCAGATAGGGGACGTATCAGATATTAAACTGATAAGAACAGATACTACACTTGATCTTAGCCAAAAGGCCGAGAAGCGATAACCGTGAAAGGGGCGGGCCCAACAAGGTCCCCTTCATGGGCACTATCACTGCTTGCTGTCAGGGAGGCTGCCAGACAATTTTCCATGCACACTCTGGGCTGGGGGGCAGTCAACCACCAGTACACACAGCAGAACCTAAACCCATACCATTATTGCTAAGCAGCAAGACAGGGGCCCATTGCACTCCCACGGGGCCTTTTTAAATGCAATCCATAACCCGGATTTGCCAGGAACCCTTCTTACTCCTCCTACTTGCATGTGACACTGGGCTTAGGATCTGCATAGGAAACACACACACAAGCACACACCTACCTTTGTTGCCTGCAGATGCCTCCTTGGCTGTCCCCAAACGGTATCAAACCAACACCCACGGGAAGCTGTAAGCATAGAGGACATGCCTGCACCCCATTGGACTTACCTGTGTGGGTTAAATCCGGGTTATTTGACAACCTATGGCGGTGATGGTTCTGCTCAGGCAGAGCAGTGCTGATGCTCCTCATAAAGCTGTCGCTGCTGTGAAGGTTCTAGGTGACATCACAAATCCCTATGGTTACATACACAACAAAGCTGGGTTGTTGTTGTTTACACTCTGCAAGGCCTGTGGAAGTGAGTGACATCATAGCACTGTAGTTCTCAGGGTTCTAGATGGATGCAACAATCTCCTGTTGCTTCTATGAAGGCCGTAATAGACGACATCACCAAACAGCTCCATAGTCACATACACAGCAAAGGAGAGATGTTGTTTACACCTAGTGATGTCAGTGGTATTGAGTGACATCACAGCACAGTGCTAAGGCTCCTGGGCCTGGACACAGCAGCGGCTGCAATATCTCAACGGAGAATACGTTTATATATATGTGTGTGTGTGCGCGTATATATATATATATATATATATATATATATATATTTCTCCGCCGAAATCACTTTTAAACCCATTTCCACCTTTTTTTCCCTTCTCTTCCTCTTACTTTTTTTTCACGTTTTTTTACGTTTTTCTCCTTTTCGCCTCTTTTCTGGGCGTATTATTCTTCTTTTTCTTCTTTTTTTTCGTCTAATGCATACCCCATCAGTGCAGCAATGCTTATTCAATACCGCCAGCAGATGGAGACACTGGGGGATAATTTTCTAAGGATTTATACTGATTTTTCCTGTCTGAATTTGTCGCACAGAAAGTTGCAGGCCAAATATGTGTGACATTTCTGCGACTTTAGCTTCTAGAGCATTTTTACAACATTATACATAGGTGCTGAATACATAAAAAGCGACTGTTCAGCGACAGACAAGTCGCATCGGCTGAAAGTAGGCCAGAATGTCAGTCCATGTTGGAGCAGGTTTAGATACAGTCTAAAGCATAGATCTCAAAGTCTGTGCACAGAATTTAGCAAGGGCCTCGCACCTTCTGATGCATCAGGTAGGTGCACAATAGCATAGTCTAACCCTCTGTACTTTGGTCTATATTGATGCGGGACATAGACAGCCAGCTGATGACCAATCCATTAGTGCAATGGATGGCTGGAAGCATTTGTCTTTGCCTTTGCAATACCACAGAAGCAATGCATGGTCAATGTACAGCAATGACACACCTGTGTGAACAGCCAGGAGACCCCCCCCCCCCCATGTTATGTTACATAGTTACATAGTTAGTACGGTCGAAAAAAGACATATGTCCATCAAGTTCAACCAGGGAATTAAGGGGTAGGGGTGTGGCGCGATATTGGGGAAGGGATGAGATTTTATATTTCTTCATAAGCATTAATCTTATTTTGTCAATTAGGAACATTCAGCACCCACCCGCTATCAAGGCAGCTGCCTATCATGTCATGCCCTACCTGCACAGGTGTGCTGGCTACTCAAATGATCCAATTAAGGAGGCCATTTAGTCAGCAGCAGCAGAAGTCCTGTGCCTGGACGCTCCAACAGCGGCCAGACACAAGCAGAAGCAGAAGCAGCAGCAGAAGCAGCAGCAGCACCACCTTTTGTTTTTTGGCTGCAGCAGCAGCAGCAGCAAGGCCCACAGGGCTGGCTAGCTGGCTAGCCAGCAAGCAGGTAGCAATGAAAGTAGGAATCTTTCTTTTTAACCCTGTAAGGGGGTGGTGCACTGTACCCGAAGATACTGCCATATCGGGTCAATGCATAGGGCGACGGAAGCAAGCTTCGAAATCGGCCCCCGTTCTCAAAAATCCATTTAATATATGGTCCCCAGATAGGGGACGTATCAGATATTAAACTGATAAGAACAGATACTACACTTGATCTTAGCCAAAAGGCCGAGAAGCGATAACCGTGAAAGGGGCGGGCCCAACAAGGTCCCCTTCATGGGCACTATCACTGCTTGCTGTCAGGGAGGCTGCCAGACAATTTTCCATGCACACTCTGGGCTGGGGGGCAGTCAACCACCAGTACACACAGCAGAACCTAAACCCATACCATTATTGCTAAGCAGCAAGACAGGGGCCCATTGCACTCCCACGGGGCCTTTTTAAATGCAATCCATAACCCGGATTTGCCAGGAACCCTTCTTACTCCTCCTACTTGCATGTGACACTGGGCTTAGGATCTGCATAGGAAACACACACACAAGCACACACCTACCTTTGTTGCCTGCAGATGCCTCCTTGGCTGTCCCCAAACGGTATCAAACCAACACCCACGGGAAGCTGTAAGCATAGAGGACATGCCTGCACCCCATTGGACTTACCTGTGTGGGTTAAATCCGGGTTATTTGACAACCTATGGCGGTGATGGTTCTGCTCAGGCAGAGCAGTGCTGATGCTCCTCATAAAGCTGTCGCTGCTGTGAAGGTTCTAGGTGACATCACAAATCCCTATGGTTACATACACAACAAAGCTGGGTTGTTGTTGTTTACACTCTGCAAGGCCTGTGGAAGTGAGTGACATCATAGCACTGTAGTTCTCAGGGTTCTAGATGGATGCAACAATCTCCTGTTGCTTCTATGAAGGCCGTAATAGACGGCATCACCAAACAGCTCCATAGTCACATACACAGCAAAGGAGAGATGTTGTTTACACCTAGTGATGTCAGTGGTATTGAGTGACATCACAGCACAGTGCTAAGGCTCCTGGGCCTGGACACAGCAGCGGCTGCAATATCTCAACGGAGAATACGTTTATATATATGTGTGTGTGTGCGCGTATATATATATATATATATATATATATATATATATATATATATATATATATTTCTCCGCCGAAATCACTTTTAAACCCATTTCCACCTTTTTTTCCCTTCTCTTCCTCTTACTTTTTTTTCACGTTTTTTTACGTTTTTCTCCTTTTCGCCTCTTTTCTGGGCGTATTATTCTTCTTTTTCTTCTTTTTTTTCGTCTAATGCATACCCCATCAGTGCAGCAATGCTTATTCAATACCGCCAGCAGATGGAGACACTGGGGGATAATTTTCTAAGGATTTATACTGATTTTTCCTGTCTGAATTTGTCGCACAGAAAGTTGCAGGCCAAATATGTGTGACATTTCTGCGACTTTAGCTTCTAGAGCATTTTTACAACATTATACATAGGTGCTGAATACATAAAAAGCGACTGTTCAGCGACAGACAAGTCGCATCGGCTGAAAGTAGGCCAGAATGTCAGTCCATGTTGGAGCAGGTTTAGATACAGTCTAAAGCATAGATCTCAAAGTCTGTGCACAGAATTTAGCAAGGGCCTCGCACCTTCTGATGCATCAGGTAGGTGCACAATAGCATAGCCTAACCCTCTGTACTTTGGTCTATATTGATGCGGGACATAGACAGCCAGCTGATGACCAATCCATTAGTGCAATGGATGGCTGGAAGCATTTGTCTTTGCCTTTGCAATACCACAGAAGCAATGCATGGTCAATGTACAGCAATGACACACCTGTGTGAACAGCCAGGAGACCCCCCCCCCCCCCCATGTTATGTTACATAGTTACATAGTTAGTACGGTCGAAAAAAGACATATGTCCATCAAGTTCAACCAGGGAATTAAGGGGTAGGGGTGTGGCGCGATATTGGGGAAGGGATGAGATTTTATATTTCTTCATAAGCATTAATCTTATTTTGTCAATTAGGAACATTCAGCACCCACCCGCTATCAAGGCAGCTGCCTATCATGTCATGCCCTACCTGCACAGGTGTGCTGGCTACTCAAATGATCCAATTAAGGAGGCCATTTAGTCAGCAGCAGCAGAAGTCCTGTGCCTGGACGCTCCAACAGCGGCCAGACACAAGCAGAAGCAGAAGCAGCAGCAGCACCACCTTTTGTTTTTTGGCTGCAGCAGCAGCAGCAGCAAGGCCCACAGGGCTGGCTAGCTGGCTAGCCAGCAAGCAGGTAGCAATGAAAGTAGGAATCTTTCTTTTTAACCCTGTAAGGGGGTGGTGCACTGTACCCGAAGATACTGCCATATCGGGTCAATGCATAGGGCGACGGAAGCAAGCTTCGAAATCGGCCCCCGTTCTCAAAAATCCATTTAATATATGGTCCCCAGATAGGGGACGTATCAGATATTAAACTGATAAGAACAGATACTACACTTGATCTTAGCCAAAAGGCCGAGAAGCGATAACCGTGAAAGGGGCGGGCCCAACAAGGTCCCCTTCATGGGCACTATCACTGCTTGCTGTCAGGGAGGCTGCCAGACAATTTTCCATGCACACTCTGGGCTGGGGGGCAGTCAACCACCAGTACACACAGCAGAACCTAAACCCATACCATTATTGCTAAGCAGCAAGACAGGGGCCCATTGCACTCCCACGGGGCCTTTTTAAATGCAATCCATAACCCGGATTTGCCAGGAACCCTTCTTACTCCTCCTACTTGCATGTGACACTGGGCTTAGGATCTGCATAGGAAACACACACACAAGCACACACCTACCTTTGTTGCCTGCAGATGCCTCCTTGGCTGTCCCCAAACGGTATCAAACCAACACCCACGGGAAGCTGTAAGCATAGAGGACATGCCTGCACCCCATTGGACTTACCTGTGTGGGTTAAATCCGGGTTATTTGACAACCTATGGCGGTGATGGTTCTGCTCAGGCAGAGCAGTGCTGATGCTCCTCATAAAGCTGTCGCTGCTGTGAAGGTTCTAGGTGACATCACAAATCCCTATGGTTACATACACAACAAAGCTGGGTTGTTGTTGTTTACACTCTGCAAGGCCTGTGGAAGTGAGTGACATCATAGCACTGTAGTTCTCAGGGTTCTAGATGGATGCAACAATCTCCTGTTGCTTCTATGAAGGCCGTAATAGACGACATCACCAAACAGCTCCATAGTCACATACACAGCAAAGGAGAGATGTTGTTTACACCTAGTGATGTCAGTGGTATTGAGTGACATCACAGCACAGTGCTAAGGCTCCTGGGCCTGGACACAGCAGCGGCTGCAATATCTCAACGGAGAATACGTTTATATATATGTGTGTGTGTGCGCGTATATATATATTTCTCCGCCGAAATCACTTTTAAACCCATTTCCACCTTTTTTTCCCTTCTCTTCCTCTTACTTTTTTTTCACGTTTTTTTACGTTTTTCTCCTTTTCGCCTCTTTTCTGGGCGTATTATTCTTCTTTTTCTTCTTTTTTTTCGTCTAATGCATACCCCATCAGTGCAGCAATGCTTATTCAATACCGCCAGCAGATGGAGACACTGGGGGATAATTTTCTAAGGATTTATACTGATTTTTCCTGTCTGAATTTGTCGCACAGAAAGTTGCAGGCCAAATATGTGTGACATTTCTGCGACTTTAGCTTCTAGAGCATTTTTACAACATTATACATAGGTGCTGAATACATAAAAAGCGACTGTTCAGCGACAGACAAGTCGCATCGGCTGAAAGTAGGCCAGAATGTCAGTCCATGTTTGAGCAGGTTTAGATACAGTCTAAAGCATAGATCTCAAAGTCTGTGCACAGAATTTAGCAAGGGCCTCGCACCTTCTGATGCATCAGGTAGGTGCACAATAGCATAGCCTAACCCTCTGTACTTTGGTCTATATTGATGCGGGACATAGACAGCCAGCTGATGACCAATCCATTAGTGCAATGGATGGCTGGAAGCATTTGTCTTTGCCTTTGCAATACCACAGAAGCAATGCATGGTCAATGTACAGCAATGACACACCTGTGTGAACAGCCAGGAGACCCCCCCCCCCATGTTATGTTACATAGTTACATAGTTAGTACGGTCGAAAAAAGACATATGTCCATCAAGTTCAACCAGGGAATTAAGGGGTAGGGGTGTGGCGCGATATTGGGGAAGGGATGAGATTTTATATTTCTTCATAAGCATTAATCTTATTTTGTCAATTAGGAACATTCAGCACCCACCCGCTATCAAGGCAGCTGCCTATCATGTCATGCCCTACCTGCACAGGTGTGCTGGCTACTCAAATGATCCAATTAAGGAGGCCATTTAGTCAGCAGCAGCAGAAGTCCTGTGCCTGGACGCTCCAACAGCGGCCAGACACAAGCAGAAGCAGAAGCAGCAGCAGCACCACCTTTTGTTTTTTGGCTGCAGCAGCAGCAGCAGCAAGGCCCACAGGGCTGGCTAGCTGGCTAGCCAGCAAGCAGGTAGCAATGAAAGTAGGAATCTTTCTTTTTAACCCTGTAAGGGGGTGGTGCACTGTACCCGAAGATACTGCCATATCGGGTCAATGCATAGGGCGACGGAAGCAAGCTTCGAAATCGGCCCCCGTTCTCAAAAATCCATTTAATATATGGTCCCCAGATAGGGGACGTATCAGATATTAAACTGATAAGAACAGATACTACACTTGATCTTAGCCAAAAGGCCGAGAAGCGATAACCGTGAAAGGGGCGGGCCCAACAAGGTCCCCTTCATGGGCACTATCACTGCTTGCTGTCAGGGAGGCTGCCAGACAATTTTCCATGCACACTCTGGGCTGGGGGGCAGTCAACCACCAGTACACACAGCAGAACCTAAACCCATACCATTATTGCTAAGCAGCAAGACAGGGGCCCATTGCACTCCCACGGGGCCTTTTTAAATGCAATCCATAACCCGGATTTGCCAGGAACCCTTCTTACTCCTCCTACTTGCATGTGACACTGGGCTTAGGATCTGCATAGGAAACACACACACAAGCACACACCTACCTTTGTTGCCTGCAGATGCCTCCTTGGCTGTCCCCAAACGGTATCAAACCAACACCCACGGGAAGCTGTAAGCATAGAGGACATGCCTGCACCCCATTGGACTTACCTGTGTGGGTTAAATCCGGGTTATTTGACAACCTATGGCGGTGATGGTTCTGCTCAGGCAGAGCAGTGCTGATGCTCCTCATAAAGCTGTCGCTGCTGTGAAGGTTCTAGGTGACATCACAAATCCCTTTGGTTACATACACAACAAAGCTGGGTTGTTGTTGTTTACACTCTGCAAGGCCTGTGGAAGTGAGTGACATCATAGCACTGTAGTTCTCAGGGTTCTAGATGGATGCAACAATCTCCTGTTGCTTCTATGAAGGCCGTAATAGACGACATCACCAAACAGCTCCATAGTCACATACACAGCAAAGGAGAGATGTTGTTTACACCTAGTGATGTCAGTGGTATTGAGTGACATCACAGCACAGTGCTAAGGCTCCTGGGCCTGGACACAGCAGCGGCTGCAATATCTCAACGGAGAATACGTTTATATATATGTGTGTGTGTGCGCGTATATATATATATATATATATATATATATATATATATATATATTTCTCCGCCGAAATCACTTTTAAACCCATTTCCACCTTTTTTTCCCTTCTCTTCCTCTTACTTTTTTTTCACGTTTTTTTACGTTTTTCTCCTTTTTGCCTCTTTTCTGGGCGTATTATTCTTCTTTTTCTTCTTTTTTTTCGTCTAATGCATACCCCATCAGTGCAGCAATGCTTATTCAATACCGCCAGCAGATGGAGACACTGGGGGATAATTTTCTAAGGATTTATACTGATTTTTCCTGTCTGAATTTGTCGCACAGAAAGTTGCAGGCCAAATATGTGTGACATTTCTGCGACTTTAGCTTCTAGAGCATTTTTACAACATTATACATAGGTGCTGAATACATAAAAAGCGACTGTTCAGCGACAGACAAGTCGCATCGGCTGAAAGTAGGCCAGAATGTCAGTCCATGTTGGAGCAGGTTTAGATACAGTCTAAAGCATAGATCTCAAAGTCTGTGCACAGAATTTAGCAAGGGCCTCGCACCTTCTGATGCATCAGGTAGGTGCACAATAGCATAGCCTAACCCTCTGTACTTTGGTCTATATTGATGCGGGACATAGACAGCCAGCTGATGACCAATCCATTAGTGCAATGGATGGCTGGAAGCATTTGTCTTTGCCTTTGCAATACCACAGAAGCAATGCATGGTCAATGTACAGCAATGACACACCTGTGTGAACAGCCAGGAGACCCCCCCCCCCCCATGTTATGTTACATAGTTACATAGTTAGTACGGTCGAAAAAAGACATATGTCCATCAAGTTCAACCAGGGAATTAAGGGGTAGGGGTGTGGCGCGATATTGGGGAAGGGATGAGATTTTATATTTCTTCATAAGCATTAATCTTATTTTGTCAATTAGGAACATTCAGCACCCACCCGCTATCAAGGCAGCTGCCTATCATGTCATGCCCTACCTGCACAGGTGTGCTGGCTACTCAAATGATCCAATTAAGGAGGCCATTTAGTCAGCAGCAGCAGAAGTCCTGTGCCTGGACGCTCCAACAGCGGCCAGACACAAGCAGAAGCAGAAGCAGCAGCAGCACCACCTTTTGTTTTTTGGCTGCAGCAGCAGCAGCAGCAAGGCCCACAGGGCTGGCTAGCTGGCTAGCCAGCAAGCAGGTAGCAATGAAAGTAGGAATCTTTCTTTTTAACCCTGTAAGGGGGTGGTGCACTGTACCCGAAGATACTGCCATATCGGGTCAATGCATAGGGCGACGGAAGCAAGCTTCGAAATCGGCCCCCGTTCTCAAAAATCCATTTAATATATGGTCCCCAGATAGGGGACGTATCAGATATTAAACTGATAAGAACAGATTTTTTTTTTTTAAGTTAACCCTCAGAACTCCATCAGAGCTCTAAGTTCTTATTTGAGCTTGATTTTTTTGTTCATCATCAGGAAAACCCGTTTTTCTTTATTTCTTTATCTTTTTTAACAATAAAAGAAACCATATTTAAAACATAAAAAAATATTTAACCAAAACTAACCATGCAATATTTCACCAAAGAGAATTACCAAAAGGTCATTCCTCTTCTCCATGCAAAAACCATCAAGAACTCTAGGAAACCACAAGTTATTGCACCTCTCTGCATCTCACTTTTAGCTGGAACCGCCAGCCACACCGGAACTTTGTATGTTTCCACAAATCTATCCACATCTGCGTGAAACGAACGATAAACTTTATCCCTTGCTTCATTGATTTTGTATCCCAATCTTTCTTTTAGACTACCCAAATCCTTGTCAAAGGCCTTTTTCTCTTTATTTGTCACACTCTCGAAAACAACATCAAGAGAGCCTCCATACCTTACCGGTATAAATTCATCTTCTTCATTTTCTTTCCTTTTCTTCTCCTCCACCACTTTTCTAGTTGGAGCTTCTTCCCCTTCCGGTTCTTCACTCACCTCAATTTCCTCCTCTCTATTTCTTTTCATACCCTCCTTCTTCTTCTTCTTCTTCCTCTTAGGACACGTGCCTACCAGATGCCCCTCATCACCACATAGGTGACATTTTTTCTTTTCTTTACATGCTTCTGGTTCATGGCCTTCTCCTTGACATTTATAGCACCACAAGATGTCGCAGAAATCTTTCCTATGCCCGTACTTCTTACACTTTCGACAAAAGTCGTCCATGCCAGAAAAGAACAGGTCCCCATTAACTGTACCAATCTTAAAACGACCAGGCGGATACATTAGCCTACCATCAGGTCCTTTCTGAAACTTTACTTGAAATTTCCACTTCGTCGTCCAAAGACCGAATTGATTATATATCTTGCCTTTTGGCTTCACCTCCTCACAGAATCTGGAAAGGAACAAAACAATCTCCTCTTCTGGGATATACGGACTGTACATCCTTACAGTTAGAAGTCTTTCCTGCGTCGGAAAATGGGAAGTAATCTCTACCCCTCCCAACACAGGGTGCGACTTCCACAGCAGTGCTTTATTGCAGAACATACCACAGTCCTCCTCCGAAACCAGAACCACGTCATAGATACCACTTCTTGGAAATTCCAGCATGGATAATATCTGTTCCTTCTTCAGCTCAAAGAGCTTGAACAAAATCTCTTCCACTACGAAAAATAAGCCTCTCTCCTTCTTCTCAGGGTCCAAAAGAGTAACACGAACTCCATTTCATAGTCTGGCGTAGCTAGGAACACCTACAGCAGGATCTTCTGTCTTGCCAGCCTCCTCCATCGCAGAACAAAACACCTCCCCTACTGCAAGCAGGTAGGTGGTGATCGCTCCTCGTTGCCCGGGGACTAAGCCGCTACCCTGATGTCAGCAAGGGGGTTTAGTCCCACCAAAAGATGGAACGATCCCCCAGGGAAAAGGAGCGGGTACCCCGGGCACCTTCCAGCCAGACCAAGCAAGCAAATACTACACTTGATCTTAGCCAAAAGGCCGAGAAGCGATAACCGTGAAAGGGGCGGGCCCAACAAGGTCCCCTTCATGGGCACTATCACTGCTTGCTGTCAGGGAGGCTGCCAGACAATTTTCCATGCACACTCTGGGCTGGGGGGCAGTCAACCACCAGTACACACAGCAGAACCTAAACCCATACCATTATTGCTAAGCAGCAAGACAGGGGCCCATTGCACTCCCACGGGGCCTTTTTAAATGCAATTCATAACCCGGATTTGCCAGGAACCCTTCTTACTCCTCCTACTTGCATGTGACACTGGGCTTAGGATCTGCATAGGAAACACACACACAAGCACACACCTACCTTTGTTGCCTGCAGATGCCTCCTTGGCTGTCCCCAAACGGTATCAAACCAACACCCACGGGAAGCTGTAAGCATAGAGGACATGCCTGCACCCCATTGGACTTACCTGTGTGGGTTAAATCCGGGTTATTTGACAACCTATGGCGGTGATGGTTCTGCTCAGGCAGAGCAGTGCTGATGCTCCTCATAAAGCTGTCGCTGCTGTGAAGGTTCTAGGTGACATCACAAATCCCTATGGTTACATACACAACAAAGCTGGGTTGTTGTTGTTTACACTCTGCAAGGCCTGTGGAAGTGAGTGACATCATAGCACTGTAGTTCTCAGGGTTCTAGATGGATGCAACAATCTCCTGTTGCTTCTATGAAGGCCGTAATAGACGACATCACCAAACAGCTCCATAGTCACATACACAGCAAAGGAGAGATGTTGTTTACACCTAGTGATGTCAGTGGTATTGAGTGACATCACAGCACAGTGCTAAGGCTCCTGGGCCTGGACACAGCAGCGGCTGCAATATCTCAACGGAGAATACGTTTATATATATGTGTGTGTGTGCGCGTATATATATATATATATATATATATATATATATATATATATATATATATTCTCCGCCGAAATCACTTTTAAACCCATTTCCACCTTTTTTTCCCTTCTCTTCCTCTTACTTTTTTTTCACGTTTTTTTACGTTTTTCTCCTTTTCGCCTCTTTTCTGGGCGTATTATTCTTCTTTTTCTTCTTTTTTTTCGTCTAATGCATACCCCATCAGTGCAGCAATGCTTATTCAATACCGCCAGCAGATGGAGACACTGGGGGATAATTTTCTAAGGATTTATACTGATTTTTCCTGTCTGAATTTGTCGCACAGAAAGTTGCAGGCCAAATATGTGTGACATTTCTGCGACTTTAGCTTCTAGAGCATTTTTACAACATTATACATAGGTGCTGAATACATAAAAAGCGACTGTTCAGCGACAGACAAGTCGCATCGGCTGAAAGTAGGCCAGAATGTCAGTCCATGTTGGAGCAGGTTTAGATACAGTCTAAAGCATAGATATCAAAGTCTGTGCACAGAATTTAGCAAGGGCCTCGCACCTTCTGATGCATCAGGTAGGTGCACAATAGCATAGCCTAACCCTCTGTACTTTGGTCTATATTGATGCGGGACATAGACAGCCAGCTGATGACCAATCCATTAGTGCAATGGATGGCTGGAAGCATTTGTCTTTGCCTTTGCAATACCACAGAAGCAATGCATGGTCAATGTACAGCAATGACACACCTGTGTGAACAGCCAGGAGACCCCCCCCCCCCATGTTATGTTACATAGTTACATAGTTAGTACGGTCGAAAAAAGACATATGTCCATCAAGTTCAACCAGGGAATTAAGGGGTAGGGGTGTGGCGCGATATTGGGGAAGGGATGAGATTTTATATTTCTTCATAAGCATTAATCTTATTTTGTCAATTAGGAACATTCAGCACCCACCCGCTATCAAGGCAGCTGCCTATCATGTCATGCCCTACCTGCACAGGTGTGCTGGCTACTCAAATGATCCAATTAAGGAGGCCATTTAGTCAGCAGCAGCAGAAGTCCTGTGCCTGGACGCTCCAACAGCGGCCAGACACAAGCAGAAGCAGAAGCAGCAGCAGCACCACCTTTTGTTTTTTGGCTGCAGCAGCAGCAGCAGCAAGGCCCACAGGGCTGGCTAGCTGGCTAGCCAGCAAGCAGGTAGCAATGAAAGTAGGAATCTTTCTTTTTAACCCTGTAAGGGGGTGGTGCACTGTACCCGAAGATACTGCCATATCGGGTCAATGCATAGGGCGACGGAAGCAAGCTTCGAAATCGGCCCCCGTTCTCAAAAATCCATTTAATATATGGTCCCCAGATAGGGGACGTATCAGATATTAAACTGATAAGAACAGATACTACACTTGATCTTAGCCAAAAGGCCGAGAAGCGATAACCGTGAAAGGGGCGGGCCCAACAAGGTCCCCTTCATGGGCACTATCACTGCTTGCTGTCAGGGAGGCTGCCAGACAATTTTCCATGCACACTCTGGGCTGGGGGGCAGTCAACCACCAGTACACACAGCAGAACCTAAACCCATACCATTATTGCTAAGCAGCAAGACAGGGGCCCATTGCACTCCCACGGGGCCTTTTTAAATGCAATCCATAACCCGGATTTGCCAGGAACCCTTCTTACTCCTCCTACTTGCATGTGACACTGGGCTTAGGATCTGCATAGGAAACACACACACAAGCACACACCTACCTTTGTTGCCTGCAGATGCCTCCTTGGCTGTCCCCAAACGGTATCAAACCAACACCCACGGGAAGCTGTAAGCATAGAGGACATGCCTGCACCCCATTGGACTTACCTGTGTGGGTTAAATCCGGGTTATTTGACAACCTATGGCGGTGATGGTTCTGCTCAGGCAGAGCAGTGCTGATGCTCCTCATAAAGCTGTCGCTGCTGTGAAGGTTCTAGGTGACATCACAAATCCCTATGGTTACATACACAACAAAGCTGGGTTGTTGTTGTTTACACTCTGCAAGGCCTGTGGAAGTGAGTGACATCATAGCACTGTAGTTCTCAGGGTTCTAGATGGATGCAACAATCTCCTGTTGCTTCTATGAAGGCCGTAATAGACGACATCACCAAACAGCTCCATAGTCACATACACAGCAAAGGAGAGATGTTGTTTACACCTAGTGATGTCAGTGGTATTGAGTGACATCACAGCACAGTGCTAAGGCTCCTGGGCCTGGACACAGCAGCGGCTGCAATATCTCAACGGAGAATACGTTTATATATATGTGTGTGTGTGCGCGTATATATATATATATATATATATATATATATATATATATATATATATATATATATATATATTTCTCCGCCGAAATCACTTTTAAACCCATTTCCACCTTTTTTTCCCTTCTCTTCCTCTTACTTTTTTTTCACGTTTTTTTACGTTTTTCTCCTTTTCGCCTCTTTTCTGGGCGTATTATTCTTCTTTTTCTTCTTTTTTTTCGTCTAATGCATACCCCATCAGTGCAGCAATGCTTATTCAATACCGCCAGCAGATGGAGACACTGGGGGATAATTTTCTAAGGATTTATACTGATTTTTCCTGTCTGAATTTGTCGCACAGAAAGTTGCAGGCCAAATATTTGTGACATTTCTGCGACTTTAGCTTCTAGAGCATTTTTACAACATTATACATAGGTGCTGAATACATAAAAAGCGACTGTTCAGCGACAGACAAGTCGCATCGGCTGAAAGTAGGCCAGAATGTCAGTCCATGTTGGAGCAGGTTTAGATACAGTCTAAAGCATAGATCTCAAAGTCTGTGCACAGAATTTAGCAAGGGCCTCGCACCTTCTGATGCATCAGGTAGGTGCACAATAGCATAGCCTAACCCTCTGTACTTTGGTCTATATTGATGCGGGACATAGACAGCCAGCTGATGACCAATCCATTAGTGCAATGGATGGCTGGAAGCATTTGTCTTTGCCTTTGCAATACCACAGAAGCAATGCATGGT
The DNA here is from genome assembly GCF_029499605.1 of Hyla sarda. Classification (NCBI taxonomy): domain Eukaryota; kingdom Metazoa; phylum Chordata; class Amphibia; order Anura; family Hylidae; genus Hyla; species Hyla sarda. The sequence continues at coordinate 29,901 of NW_026607921.1, read as the reverse complement.
CAATGTACAGCAATGACACACCTGTGTGAACAGCCAGGAGACCCCCCCCCCCCCCATGTTATGTTACATAGTTACATAGTTAGTACGGTCGAAAAAAGACATATGTCCATCAAGTTCAACCAGGGAATTAAGGGGTAGGGGTGTGGCGCGATATTGGGGAAGGGATGAGATTTTATATTTCTTCATAAGCATTAATCTTATTTTGTCAATTAGGAACATTCAGCACCCACCCGCTATCAAGGCAGCTGCCTATCATGTCATGCCCTACCTGCACAGGTGTGCTGGCTACTCAAATGATCCAATTAAGGAGGCCATTTAGTCAGCAGCAGCAGAAGTCCTGTGCCTGGACGCTCCAACAGCGGCCAGACACAAGCAGAAGCAGAAGCAGCAGCAGCACCACCTTTTGTTTTTTGGCTGCAGCAGCAGCAGCAGCAAGGCCCACAGGGCTGGCTAGCTGGCTAGCCAGCAAGCAGGTAGCAATGAAAGTAGGAATCTTTCTTTTTAACCCTGTAAGGGGGTGGTGCACTGTACCCGAAGATACTGCCATATCGGGTCAATGCATAGGGCGACGGAAGCAAGCTTCGAAATCGGCCCCCGTTCTCAAAAATCCATTTAATATATGGTCCCCAGATAGGGGACGTATCAGATATTAAACTGATAAGAACAGATACTACACTTGATCTTAGCCAAAAGGCCGAGAAGCGATAACCGTGAAAGGGGCGGGCCCAACAAGGTCCCCTTCATGGGCACTATCACTGCTTGCTGTCAGGGAGGCTGCCAGACAATTTTCCATGCACACTCTGGGCTGGGGGGCAGTCAACCACCAGTACACACAGCAGAACCTAAACCCATACCATTATTGCTAAGCAGCAAGACAGGGGCCCATTGCACTCCCACGGGGCCTTTTTAAATGCAATCCATAACCCGGATTTGCCAGGAACCTCTTACTCCTCCTACTTGCATGTGACACTGGGCTTAGGATCTGCATAGGAAACACACACACAAGCACACACCTACCTTTGTTGCCTGCAGATGCCTCCTTGGCTGTCCCCAAACGGTATCAAACCAACACCCACGGGAAGCTGTAAGCATAGAGGACATGCCTGCACCCCATTGGACTTACCTGTGTGGGTTAAATCCGGGTTATTTGACAACCTATGGCGGTGATGGTTCTGCTCAGGCAGAGCAGTGCTGATGCTCCTCATAAAGCTGTCGCTGCTGTGAAGGTTCTAGGTGACATCACAAATCCCTATGGTTACATACACAACAAAGCTGGGTTGTTGTTGTTTACACTCTGCAAGGCCTGTGGAAGTGAGTGACATCATAGCACTGTAGTTCTCAGGGTTCTAGATGGATGCAACAATCTCCTGTTGCTTCTATGAAGGCCGTAATAGACGACATCACCAAACAGCTCCATAGTCACATACACAGCAAAGGAGAGATGTTGTTTACACCTAGTGATGTCAGTGGTATTGAGTGACATCACAGCACAGTGCTAAGGCTCCTGGGCCTGGACACAGCAGCGGCTGCAATATCTCAACGGAGAATACGTTTATATATATGTGTGTGTGTGCGCGTATATATATATATATATATATATATATATATATATATATATATATATATATTTCTCCGCCGAAATCACTTTTAAACCCATTTCCACCTTTTTTTCCCTTCTCTTCCTCTTACTTTTTTTTCACGTTTTTTTACGTTTTTCTCCTTTTCGCCTCTTTTCTGGGCGTATTATTCTTCTTTTTCTTCTTTTTTTTCGTCTAATGCATACCCCATCAGTGCAGCAATGCTTATTCAATACCGCCAGCAGATGGAGACACTGGGGGATAATTTTCTAAGGATTTATACTGATTTTTCCTGTCTGAATTTGTCGCACAGAAAGTTGCAGGCCAAATATGTGTGACATTTCTGCGACTTTAGCTTCTAGAGCATTTTTACAACATTATACATAGGTGCTGAATACATAAAAAGCGACTGTTCAGCGACAGACAAGTCGCATCGGCTGAAAGTAGGCCAGAATGTCAGTCCATGTTGGAGCAGGTTTAGATACAGTCTAAAGCATAGATCTCAAAGTCTGTGCACAGAATTTAGCAAGGGCCTCGCACCTTCTGATGCATCAGGTAGGTGCACAATAGCATAGCCTAACCCTCTGTACTTTGGTCTATATTGATGCGGGACATAGACAGCCAGCTGATGACCAATCCATTAGTGCAATGGATGGCTGGAAGCATTTGTCTTTGCCTTTGCAATACCACAGAAGCAATGCATGGTCAATGTACAGCAATGACACACCTGTGTGAACAGCCAGGAGAACCCCCCCCCCCCCCATGTTATGTTACATAGTTACATAGTTAGTACGGTCGAAAAAAGACATATGTCCATCAAGTTCAACCAGGGAATTAAGGGGTAGGGGTGTGGCGCGATATTGGGGAAGGGATGAGATTTTATATTTCTTCATAAGCATTAATCTTATTTTGTCAATTAGGAACATTCAGCACCCACCCGCTATCAAGGCAGCTGCCTATCATGTCATGCCCTACCTGCACAGGTGTGCTGGCTACTCAAATGATCCAATTAAGGAGGCCATTTAGTCAGCAGCAGCAGAAGTCCTGTGCCTGGACGCTCCAACAGCGGCCAGACACAAGCAGAAGCAGAAGCAGCAGCAGCACCACCTTTTGTTTTTTGGCTGCAGCAGCAGCAGCAGCAAGGCCCACAGGGCTGGCTAGCTGGCTAGCCAGCAAGCAGGTAGCAATGAAAGTAGGAATCTTTCTTTTTAACCCTGTAAGGGGGTGGTGCACTGTACCCGAAGATACTGCCATATCGGGTCAATGCATAGGGCGACGGAAGCAAGCTTCGAAATCGGCCCCCGTTCTCAAAAATCCATTTAATATATGGTCCCCAGATAGGGGACGTATCAGATATTAAACTGATAAGAACAGATACTACACTTGATCTTAGCCAAAAGGCCGAGAAGCGATAACCGTGAAAGGGGCGGGCCCAACAAGGTCCCCTTCATGGGCACTATCACTGCTTGCTGTCAGGGAGGCTGCCAGACAATTTTCCATGCACACTCTGGGCTGGGGGGCAGTCAACCACCAGTACACACAGCAGAACCTAAACCCATACCATTATTGCTAAGCAGCAAGACAGGGGCCCATTGCACTCCCACGGGGCCTTTTTAAATGCAATCCATAACCCGGATTTGCCAGGAACCCTTCTTACTCCTCCTACTTGCATGTGACACTGGGCTTAGGATCTGCATAGGAAACACACACACAAGCACACACCTACCTTTGTTGCCTGCAGATGCCTCCTTGGCTGTCCCCAAACGGTATCAAACCAACACCCACGGGAAGCTGTAAGCATAGAGGACATGCCTGCACCCCATTGGACTTACCTGTGTGGGTTAAATCCGGGTTATTTGACAACCTATGGCGGTGATGGTTCTGCTCAGGCAGAGCAGTGCTGATGCTCCTCATAAAGCTGTCGCTGCTGTGAAGGTTCTAGGTGACATCACAAATCCCTATGGTTACATACACAACAAAGCTGGGTTGTTGTTGTTTACACTCTGCAAGGCCTGTGGAAGTGAGTGACATCATAGCACTGTAGTTCTCAGGGTTCTAGATGGATGCAACAATCTCCTGTTGCTTCTATGAAGGCCGTAATAGACGACATCACCAAACAGCTCCATAGTCACATACACAGCAAAGGAGAGATGTTGTTTACACCTAGTGATGTCAGTGGTATTGAGTGACATCACAGCACAGTGCTAAGGCTCCTGGGCCTGGACACAGCAGCGGCTGCAATATCTCAACGGAGAATACGTTTATATATATGTGTGTGTGTGCGCGTATATATATATATATATATATATATATATATATATATATATATATATTTCTCCGCCGAAATCACTTTTAAACCCATTTCCACCTTTTTTTCCCTTCTCTTCCTCTTACTTTTTTTTCACGTTTTTTTACGTTTTTCTCCTTTTCGCCTCTTTTCTGGGCGTATTATTCTTCTTTTTCTTCTTTTTTTTCGTCTAATGCATACCCCATCAGTGCAGCAATGCTTATTCAATACCGCCAGCAGATGGAGACACTGGGGGATAATTTTCTAAGGATTTATACTGATTTTTCCTGTCTGAATTTGTCGCACAGAAAGTTGCAGGCCAAATATGTGTGACATTTCTGCGACTTTAGCTTCTAGAGCATTTTTACAACATTATACATAGGTGCTGAATACATAAAAAGCGACTGTTCAGCGACAGACAAGTCGCATCGGCTGAAAGTAGGCCAGAATGTCAGTCCATGTTGGAGCAGGTTTAGATACAGTCTAAAGCATAGATATCAAAGTCTGTGCACAGAATTTAGCAAGGGCCTCGCACCTTCTGATGCATCAGGTAGGTGCACAATAGCATAGCCTAACCCTCTGTACTTTGGTCTATATTGATGCGGGACATAGACAGCCAGCTGATGACCAATCCATTAGTGCAATGGATGGCTGGAAGCATTTGTCTTTGCCTTTGCAATACCACAGAAGCAATGCATGGTCAATGTACAGCAATGACACACCTGTGTGAACAGCCAGGAGACCCCCCCTCCCCCCATGTTATGTTACATAGTTACATAGTTAGTACGGTCGAAAAAAGACATATGTCCATCAAGTTCAACCAGGGAATTAAGGGGTAGGGGTGTGGCGCGATATTGGGGAAGGGATGAGATTTTATATTTCTTCATAAGCATTAATCTTATTTTGTCAATTAGGAACATTCAGCACCCACCCGCTATCAAGGCAGCTGCCTATCATGTCATGCCCTACCTGCACAGGTGTGCTGGCTACTCAAATGATCCAATTAAGGAGGCCATTTAGTCAGCAGCAGCAGAAGTCCTGTGCCTGGACGCTCCAACAGCGGCCAGACACAAGCAGAAGCAGAAGCAGCAGCAGCACCACCTTTTGTTTTTTGGCTGCAGCAGCAGCAGCAGCAAGGCCCACAGGGCTGGCTAGCTGGCTAGCCAGCAAGCAGGTAGCAATGAAAGTAGGAATCTTTCTTTTTAACCCTGTAAGGGGGTGGTGCACTGTACCCGAAGATACTGCCATATCGGGTCAATGCATAGGGCGACGGAAGCAAGCTTCGAAATCGGCCCCCGTTCTCAAAAATCCATTTAATATATGGTCCCCAGATAGGGGACGTATCAGATATTAAACTGATAAGAACAGATACTACACTTGATCTTAGCCAAAAGGCCGAGAAGCGATAACCGTGAAAGGGGCGGGCCCAACAAGGTCCCCTTCATGGGCACTATCACTGCTTGCTGTCAGGGAGGCTGCCAGACAATTTTCCATGCACACTCTGGGCTGGGGGGCAGTCAACCACCAGTACACACAGCAGAACCTAAACCCATACCATTATTGCTAAGCAGCAAGACAGGGGCCCATTGCACTCCCACGGGGCCTTTTTAAATGCAATCCATAACCCGGATTTGCCAGGAACCCTTCTTACTCCTCCTACTTGCATGTGACACTGGGCTTAGGATCTGCATAGGAAACACACACACAAGCACACACCTACCTTTGTTGCCTGCAGATGCCTCCTTGGCTGTCCCCAAACGGTATCAAACCAACACCCACGGGAAGCTGTAAGCATAGAGGACATGCCTGCACCCCATTGGACTTACCTGTGTGGGTTAAATCCGGGTTATTTGACAACCTATGGCGGTGATGGTTCTGCTCAGGCAGAGCAGTGCTGATGCTCCTCATAAAGCTGTCGCTGCTGTGAAGGTTCTAGGTGACATCACAAATCCCTTTGGTTACATACACAACAAAGCTGGGTTGTTGTTGTTTACACTCTGCAAGGCCTGTGGAAGTGAGTGACATCATAGCACTGTAGTTCTGAGGGTTCAAGATGGATGCAACAATCTCCTGTTGCTTCTATGAAGGCCGTAATAGACGACATCACCAAACAGCTCCATAGTCACATACACAGCAAAGGAGAGATGTTGTTTACACCTAGTGATGTCAGTGGTATTGAGTGACATCACAGCACAGTGCTAAGGCTCCTGGGCCTGGACACAGCAGCGGCTGCAATATCTCAACGGAGAATACGTTTATATCTATGTGTGTGTGTGCGCATATATATATATATATATATATATATATATATATATATATATATATATTCTCCGCCGAAATCACTTTTAAACCCATTTCCACCTTTTTTTCCCTTCTCTTCCTCTTACTTTTTTTTCACGTTTTTTTACGTTTTTCTCCTTTTCGCCTCTTTTCTGGGCGTATTATTCTTCTTTTTCTTCTTTTTTTTCGTCTAATGCATACCCCATCAGTGCAGCAATGCTTATTCAATACCGCCAGCAGATGGAGACACTGGGGGATAATTTTCTAAGGATTTATACTGATTTTTCCTGTCTGAATTTGTCGCACAGAAAGTTGCAGGCCAAATATGTGTGACATTTCTGCGACTTTAGCTTCTAGAGCATTTTTACAACATTATACATAGGTGCTGAATACATAAAAAGCGACTGTTCAGCGACAGACAAGTCGCATCGGCTGAAAGTAGGCCAGAATGTCAGTCCATGTTGGAGCAGGTTTAGATACAGTCTAAAGCATAGATCTCAAAGTCTGTGCACAGAATTTAGCAAGGGCCTCGCACCTTCTGATGCATCAGGTAGGTGCACAATAGCATAGCCTAACCCTCTGTACTTTGGTCTATATTGATGCGGGACATAGACAGCCAGCTGATGACCAATCCATTAGTGCAATGGATGGCTGGAAGCATTTGTCTTTGCCTTTGCAATACCACAGAAGCAATGCATGGTCAATGTACAGCAATGACACACCTGTGTGAACAGCCAGGAGACCCCCCATGTTATGTTACATAGTTACATAGTTAGTACGGTCGAAAAAAGACATATGTCCATCACGTTCAACCAGGGAATTAAGGGGTAGGGGTGTGGCGCGATATTGGGGAAGGGATGAGATTTTATATTTCTTCATAAGCATTAATCTTATTTTGTCAATTAGGAACATTCAGCACCCACCCGCTATCAAGGCAGCTGCCTATCATGTCATGCCCTACCTGCACAGGTGTGCTGGCTACTCAAATGATCCAATTAAGGAGGCCATTTAGTCAGCAGCAGCAGAAGTCCTGTGCCTGGACGCTCCAACAGGGGCCAGACACAAGCAGAAGCAGAAGCAGCAGAAGCAGCAGCAGCACCACCTTTTGTTTTTTGGCTGCAGCAGCAGCAAGGCCCACAGGGCTGGCTAGCTGGCTAGCCAGCAAGCAGGTAGCAATGAAAGTAGGAATCTTTCTTTTTAACCCTGTAAGGGGGTGGTGCACTGTACCCGAAGATACTGCCATATCGGGTCAATGCATAGGGCGACGGAAGCAAGCTTCGAAATCGGCCCCCGTTCTCAAAAATCCATTTAATATATGGTCCCCAGATAGGGGACGTATCAGATATTAAACTGATAAGAACAGATACTACACTTGATCTTAGCCAAAAGGCCGAGAAGCGATAACCGTGAAAGGGGCGGGCCCAACAAGGTCCCCTTCATGGGCACTATCACTGCTTGCTGTCAGGGAGGCTGCCAGACAATTTTCCATGCACACTCTGGGCTGGGGGGCAGTCAACCACCAGTACACACAGCAGAACCTAAACCCATACCATTATTGCTAAGCAGCAAGACAGGGGCCCATTGCACTCCCACGGGGCCTTTTTAAATGCAATCCATAACCCGGATTTGCCAGGAACCCTTCTTACTCCTCCTACTTGCATGTGACACTGGGCTTAGGATCTGCATAGGAAACACACACACAAGCACACACCTACCTTTGTTGCCTGCAGATGCCTCCTTGGCTGTCCCCAAACGGTATCAAACCAACACCCACGGGAAGCTGTAAGCATAGAGGACATGCCTGCACCCCATTGGACTTACCTGTGTGGGTTAAATCCGGGTTATTTGACAACCTATGGCGGTGATGGTTCTGCTCAGGCAGATCAGTGCTGATGCTCCTCATAAAGCTGTCGCTGCTGTGAAGGTTCTAGGTGACATCACAAATCCCTTTGGTTACATACACAATAAAGCTGGGTTGTTGTTGTTTACACTCTGCAAGGCCTGTGGAAGTGAGTGACATCATAGCACTGTAGTTCTGAGGGTTCAAGATGGATGCAACAATCTCCTGTTGCTTCTATGAAGGCCATAATAGACGACATCACCAAACAGCTCCATAGTCACATACACAGCAAAGGAGAGATGTTGTTTACACCTAGTGATGTCAGTGGTATTGAGTGACATCACAGCACAGTGCTAAGGCTCCTGGGCCTGGACACAGCAGCGGCTGCAATATCTCAACGGAGAATACGTTTATATCTATGTGTGTGTGTGCGCATATATATATATATATATATATATATATATATATATATATATATATATATATATTTCTCCGCCGAAATCACTTTTAAACCCATTTCCACCTTTTTTTCCCTTCTCTTCCTCTTACTTTTTTTTCACGTTTTTTTACGTTTTTCTCCTTTTCGCCTCTTTTCTGGGCGTATTATTCTTCTTTTTCTTCTTTTTTTTCGTCTAATGCATACCCCATCAGTGCAGCAATGCTTATTCAATACCGCCAGCAGATGGAGACACTGGGGGATAATTTTCTAAGGATTTATACTGATTTTTCCTGTCTGAATTTGTCGCACAGAAAGTTGCAGGCCAAATATGTGTGACATTTCTGCGACTTTAGCTTCTAGAGCATTTTTACAACATTATACATAGGTGCTGAATACATAAAAAGCGACTGTTCAGCGACAGACAAGTCGCATCGGCTGAAAGTAGGCCAGAATGTCAGTCCATGTTGGAGCAGGTTTAGATACAGTCTAAAGCATAGATCTCAAAGTCTGTGCACAGAATTTAGCAAGGGCCTCGCACCTTCTGATGCATCAGGTAGGTGCACAATAGCATAGCCTAACCCTCTGTACTTTGGTCTATATTGATGCGGGACATAGACAGCCAGCTGATGACCAATCCATTAGTGCAATGGATGGCTGGAAGCATTTGTCTTTGCCTTTGCAATACCACAGAAGCAATGCATGGTCAATGTACAGCAATGACACACCTGTGTGAACAGCCAGGAGACCCCCCCCATGTTATGTTACATAGTTACATAGTTAGTACGGTCGAAAAAAGACATATGTCCATCACGTTCAACCAGGGAATTAAGGGGTAGGGGTGTGGCGCGATATTGGGGAAGGGATGAGATTTTATATTTCTTCATAAGCATTAATCTTATTTTGTCAATTAGGAACATTCAGCACCCACCCGCTATCAAGGCAGCTGCCTATCATGTCATGCCCTACCTGCACAGGTGTGCTGGCTACTCAAATGATCCAATTAAGGAGGCCATTTAGTCAGCAGCAGCAGAAGTCCTGTGCCTGGACGCTCCAACAGGGGCCAGACACAAGCAGAAGCAGAAGCAGCAGAAGCAGCAGCAGCACCACCTTTTGTTTTTTGGCTGCAGCAGCAGCAAGGCCCACAGGGCTGGCTAGCTGGCTAGCCAGCAAGCAGGTAGCAATGAAAGTAGGAATCTTTCTTTTTAACCCTGTAAGGGGGTGGTGCACTGTACCCGAAGATACTGCCATATCGGGTCAATGCATAGGGCGACGGAAGCAAGCTTCGAAATCGGCCCCCGTTCTCAAAAATCCATTTAATATATGGTCCCCAGATAGGGGACGTATCAGATATTAAACTGATAAGAACAGATACTACACTTGATCTTAGCCAAAAGGCCGAGAAGCGATAACCGTGAAAGGGGCGGGCCCAACAAGGTCCCCTTCATGGGCACTATCACTGCTTGCTGTCAGGGAGGCTGCCAGACAATTTTCCATGCACACTCTGGGCTGGGGGGCAGTCAACCACCAGTACACACAGCAGAACCTAAACCCATACCATTATTGCTAAGCAGCAAGACAGGGGCCCATTGCACTCCCACGGGGCCTTTTTAAATGCAATCCATAACCCGGATTTGCCAGGAACCCTTCTTACTCCTCCTACTTGCATGTGACACTGGGCTTAGGATCTGCATAGGAAACACACACACAAGCACACACCTACCTTTGTTGCCTGCAGATGCCTCCTTGGCTGTCCCCAAACGGTATCAAACCAACACCCACGGGAAGCTGTAAGCATAGAGGACATGCCTGCACCCCATTGGACTTACCTGTGTGGGTTAAATCCGGGTTATTTGACAACCTATGGCGGTGATGGTTCTGCTCAGGCAGAGCAGTGCTGATGCTCCTCATAAAGCTGTCGCTGCTGTGAAGGTTCTAGGTGACATCACAAATCCCTTTGGTTACATACACAACAAAGCTGGGTTGTTGTTGTTTACACTCTGCAAGGCCTGTGGAAGTGAGTGACATCATAGCACTGTAGTTCTGAGGGTTCAAGATGGATGCAACAATCTCCTGTTGCTTCTATGAAGGCCGTAATAGACGACATCACCAAACAGCTCCATAGTCACATACACAGCAAAGGAGAGATGTTGTTTACACCTAGTGATGTCAGTGGTATTGAGTGACATCACAGCACAGTGCTAAGGCTCCTGGGCCTGGACACAGCAGCGGCTGCAATATCTCAACGGAGAATACGTTTATATCTATGTGTGTGTGTGCGCATATATATATATATATATATATATATATATATATATATATATATATTTCTCCGCCGAAATCACTTTTAAACCCATTTCCACCTTTTTTTCCCTTCTCTTCCTCTTACTTTTTTTTCACGTTTTTTTACGTTTTTCTCCTTTTCGCCTCTTTTCTGGGCGTATTATTCTTCTTTTTCTTCTTTTTTTTCGTCTAATGCATACCCCATCAGTGCAGCAATGCTTATTCAATACCGCCAGCAGATGGAGACACTGGGGGATAATTTTCTAAGGATTTATACTGATTTTTCCTGTCTGAATTTGTCGCACAGAAAGTTGCAGGCCAAATATGTGTGACATTTCTGCGACTTTAGCTTCTAGAGCATTTTTACAACATTATACATAGGTGCTGAATACATAAAAAGCGACTGTTCAGCGACAGACAAGTCGCATCGGCTGAAAGTAGGCCAGAATGTCAGTCCATGTTGGAGCAGGTTTAGATACAGTCTAAAGCATAGATCTCAAAGTCTGTGCACAGAATTTAGCAAGGGCCTCGCACCTTCTGATGCATCAGGTAGGTGCACAATAGCATAGCCTAACCCTCTGTACTTTGGTCTATATTGATGCGGGACATAGACAGCCAGCTGATGACCAATCCATTAGTGCAATGGATGGCTGGAAGCATTTGTCTTTGCCTTTGCAATACCACAGAAGCAATGCATGGTCAATGTACAGCAATGACACACCTGTGTGAACAGCCAGGAGACCCCCCCCCCCCCCCCATGTTATGTTACATAGTTACATAGTTAGTACGGTCGAAAAAAGACATATGTCCATCACGTTCAACCAGGGAATTAAGGGGTAGGGGTGTGGCGCGATATAGGGGAAGGGATGAGATTTTATATTTCTTCATAAGCATTAATCTTATTTTGTCAATTAGGAACATTCAGCACCCACCCGCTATCAAGGCAGCTGCCTATCATGTCATGCCCTACCTGCACAGGTGTGCTGGCTACTCAAATGATCCAATTAAGGAGGCCATTTAGTCAGCAGCAGCAGAAGTCCTGTGCCTGGACGCTCCAACAGGGGCCAGACACAAGCAGAAGCAGAAGCAGCAGAAGCAGCAGCAGCACCACCTTTTGTTTTTTGGCTGCAGCAGCAGCAAGGCCCACAGGGCTGGCTAGCTGGCTAGCCAGCAAGCAGGTAGCAATGAAAGTAGGAATCTTTCTTTTTAACCCTGTAAGGGGGTGGTGCACTGTACCCGAAGATACTGCCATATCGGGTCAATGCATAGGGCGACGGAAGCAAGCTTCGAAATCGGCCCCCGTTCTCAAAAATCCATTTAATATATGGTCCCCAGATAGGGGACGTATCAGATATTAAACTGATAAGAACAGATACTACACTTGATCTTAGCCAAAAGGCCGAGAAGCGATAACCGTGAAAGGGGCGGGCCCAACAAGGTCCCCTTCATGGGCACTATCACTGCTTGCTGTCAGGGAGGCTGCCAGACAATTTTCCATGCACACTCTAGGCTGGGGGGCAGTCAACCACCAGTACACACAGCAGAACCTAAACCCATACCATTATTGCTAAGCAGCAAGACAGGGGCCCATTGCACTCCCACGGGGCCTTTTTAAATGCAATCCATAACCCGGATTTGCCAGGAACCCTTCTTACTCCTCCTACTTGCATGTGACACTGGGCTTAGGATCTGCATAGGAAACACACACACAAGCACACACCTACCTTTGTTGCCTGCAGATGCCTCCTTGGCTGTCCCCAAACGGTATCAAACCAACACCCACGGGAAGCTGTAAGCATAGAGGACATGCCTGCACCCCATTGGACTTACCTGTGTGGGTTAAATCCGGGTTATTTGACAACCTATGGCGGTGATGGTTCTGCTCAGGCAGAGCAGTGCTGATGCTCCTCATAAAGCTGTCGCTGCTGTGAAGGTTCTAGGTGACATCACAAATCCCTTTGGTTACATACACAACAAAGCTGGGTTGTTGTTGTTTACACTCTGCAAGGCCTGTGGAAGTGAGTGACATCATAGCACTGTAGTTCTGAGGGTTCAAGATGGATGCAACAATCTCCTGTTGCTTCTATGAAGGCCGTAATAGACGACATCACCAAACAGCTCCATAGTCACATACACAGCAAAGGAGAGATGTTGTTTACACCTAGTGATGTCAGTGGTATTGAGTGACATCACAGCACAGTGCTAAGGCTCCTGGGCCTGGACACAGCAGCGGCTGCAATATCTCAACGGAGAATACGTTTATATCTATGTGTGTGTGTGCGCATATATATATATATATATATATATATATATATATATATATATATATATATATATATATTTCTCCGCCGAAATCACTTTTAAACCCATTTCCACCTTTTTTTCCCTTCTCTTCCTCTTACTTTTTTTTCACGTTTTTTTACGTTTTTCTCCTTTTCGCCTCTTTTCTGGGCGTATTATTCTTCTTTTTCTTCTTTTTTTTCGTCTAATGCATACCCCATCAGTGCAGCAATGCTTATTCAATACCGCCAGCAGATGGAGACACTGGGGGATAATTTTCTAAGGATTTATACTGATTTTTCCTGTCTGAATTTGTCGCACAGAAAGTTGCAGGCCAAATATGTGTGACATTTCTGCGACTTTAGCTTCTAGAGCATTTTTACAACATTATACATAGGTGCTGAATACATAAAAAGCGACTGTTCAGCGACAGACAAGTCGCATCGGCTGAAAGTAGGCCAGAATGTCAGTCCATGTTGGAGCAGGTTTAGATACAGTCTAAAGCATAGATCTCAAAGTCTGTGCACAGAATTTAGCAAGGGCCTCGCACCTTCTGATGCATCAGGTAGGTGCACAATAGCATAGCCTAACCCTCTGTACTTTGGTCTATATTGATGCGGGACATAGACAGCCAGCTGATGACCAATCCATTAGTGCAATGGATGGCTGGAAGCATTTGTCTTTGCCTTTGCAATACCACAGAAGCAATGCATGGTCAATGTACAGCAATGACACACCTGTGTGAACAGCCAGGAGACCCCCCCCCATGTTATGTTACATAGTTACATAGTTAGTACGGTCGAAAAAAGACATATGTCCATCACGTTCAACCAGGGAATTAAGGGGTAGGGGTGTGGCGCGATATTGGGGAAGGGATGAGATTTTATATTTCTTCATAAGCATTAATCTTATTTTGTCAATTAGGAACATTCAGCACCCACCCGCTATCAAGGCAGCTGCCTATCATGTCATGCCCTACCTGCACAGGTGTGCTGGCTACTCAAATGATCCAATTAAGGAGGCCATTTAGTCAGCAGCAGCAGAAGTCCTGTGCCTGGACGCTCCAACAGGGGCCAGACACAAGCAGAAGCAGAAGCAGCAGAAGCAGCAGCAGCACCACCTTTTGTTTTTTGGCTGCAGCAGCAGCAAGGCCCACAGGGCTGGCTAGCTGGCTAGCCAGCAAGCAGGTAGCAATGAAAGTAGGAATCTTTCTTTTTAACCCTGTAAGGGGGTGGTGCACTGTACCCGAAGATACTGCCATATCGGGTCAATGCATAGGGCGACGGAAGCAAGCTTCGAAATCGGCCCCCGTTCTCAAAAATCCATTTAATATATGGTCCCCAGATAGGGGACGTATCAGATATTAAACTGATAAGAACAGATACTACACTTGATCTTAGCCAAAAGGCCGAGAAGCGATAACCGTGAAAGGGGCGGGCCCAACAAGGTCCCCTTCATGGGCACTATCACTGCTTGCTGTCAGGGAGGCTGCCAGACAATTTTCCATGCACACTCTGGGCTGGGGGGCAGTCAACCACCAGTACACACAGCAGAACCTAAACCCATACCATTATTGCTAAGCAGCAAGACAGGGGCCCATTGCACTCCCACGGGGCCTTTTTAAATGCAATCCATAACCCGGATTTGCCAGGAACCCTTCTTACTCCTCCTACTTGCATGTGACACTGGGCTTAGGATCTGCATAGGAAACACACACACAAGCACACACCTACCTTTGTTGCCTGCAGATGCCTCCTTGGCTGTCCCCAAACGGTATCAAACCAACACCCACGGGAAGCTGTAAGCATAGAGGACATGCCTGCACCCCATTGGACTTACCTGTGTGGGTTAAATCCGGGTTATTTGACAACCTATGGCGGTGATGGTTCTGCTCAGGCAGAGCAGTGCTGATGCTCCTCATAAAGCTGTCGCTGCTGTGAAGGTTCTAGGTGACATCACAAATCCCTTTGGTTACATACACAACAAAGCTGGGTTGTTGTTGTTTACACTCTGCAAGGCCTGTGGAAGTGAGTGACATCATAGCACTGTAGTTCTGAGGGTTCAAGATGGATGCAACAATCTCCTGTTGCTTCTATGAAGGCCGTAATAGACGACATCACCAAACAGCTCCATAGTCACATACACAGCAAAGGAGAGATGTTGTTTACACCTAGTGATGTCAGTGGTATTGAGTGACATCACAGCACAGTGCTAAGGCTCCTGGGCCTGGACACAGCAGCGGCTGCAATATCTCAACGGAGAATACGTTTATATCTATGTGTGTGTGTGCGCATATATATATATATATATATATATATATATATATATATATATTTCTCCGCCGAAATCACTTTTAAACCCATTTCCACCTTTTTTTCCCTTCTCTTCCTCTTACTTTTTTTTCACGTTTTTTTACGTTTTTCTCCTTTTCGCCTCTTTTCTGGGCGTATTATTCTTCTTTTTCTTCTTTTTTTTCGTCTAATGCATACCCCATCAGTGCAGCAATGCTTATTCAATACCGCCAGCAGATGGAGACACTGGGGGATAATTTTCTAAGGATTTATACTGATTTTTCCTGTCTGAATTTGTCGCACAGAAAGTTGCAGGCCAAATATGTGTGACATTTCTGCGACTTTAGCTTCTAGAGCATTTTTACAACATTATACATAGGTGCTGAATACATAAAAAGCGACTGTTCAGCGACAGACAAGTCGCATCGGCTGAAAGTAGGCCAGAATGTCAGTCCATGTTGGAGCAGGTTTAGATACAGTCTAAAGCATAGATCTCAAAGTCTGTGCACAGAATTTAGCAAGGGCCTCGCACCTTCTGATGCATCAGGTAGGTGCACAATAGCATAGCCTAACCCTCTGTACTTTGGTCTATATTGATGCGGGACATAGACAGCCAGCTGATGACCAATCCATTAGTGCAATGGATGGCTGGAAGCATTTGTCTTTGCCTTTGCAATACCACAGAAGCAATGCATGGTCAATGTACAGCAATGACACACCTGTGTGAACAGCCAGGAGACCCCCCCCCCCCCCCCCATGTTATGTTACATAGTTACATAGTTAGTACGGTCGAAAAAAGACATATGTCCATCACGTTCAACCAGGGAATTAAGGGGTAGGGGTGTGGCGCGATATTGGGGAAGGGATGAGATTTTATATTTCTTCATAAGCATTAATCTTATTTTGTCAATTAGGAACATTCAGCACCCACCCGCTATCAAGGCAGCTGCCTATCATGTCATGCCCTACCTGCACAGGTGTGCTGGCTACTCAAATGATCCAATTAAGGAGGCCATTTAGTCAGCAGCAGCAGAAGTCCTGTGCCTGGACGCTCCAACATGGGCCAGACACAAGCAGAAGCAGAAGCAGCAGAAGCAGCAGCAGCACCACCTTTTGTTTTTTGGCTGCAGCAGCAGCAAGGCCCACAGGGCTGGCTAGCTGGCTAGCCAGCAAGCAGGTAGCAATGAAAGTAGGAATCTTTCTTTTTAACCCTGTAAGGGGGTGGTGCACTGTACCCGAAGATACTGCCATATCGGGTCAATGCATAGGGCGACGGAAGCAAGCTTCGAAATCGGCCCCCGTTCTCAAAAATCCATTTAATATATGGTCCCCAGATAGGGGACGTATCAGATATTAAACTGATAAGAACAGATACTACACTTGATCTTAGCCAAAAGGCCGAGAAGCGATAACCGTGAAAGGGGCGGGCCCAACAAGGTCCCCTTCATGGGCACTATCACTGCTTGCTGTCAGGGAGGCTGCCAGACAATTTTCCATGCACACTCTGGGCTGGGGGGCAGTCAACCACCAGTACACATAGCAGAACCTAAACCCATACCATTATTGCTAAGCAGCAAGACAGGGGCCCATTGCACTCCCACGGGGCCTTTTTAAATGCAATCCATAACCCGGATTTGCCAGGAACCCTTCTTACTCCTCCTACTTGCATGTGACACTGGGCTTAGGATCTGCATAGGAAACACACACACAAGCACACACCTACCTTTGTTGCCTGCAGATGCCTCCTTGGCTGTCCCCAAACGGTATCAAACCAACACCCACGGGAAGCTGTAAGCATAGAGGACATGCCTGCACCCCATTGGACTTACCTGTGTGGGTTAAATCCGGGTTATTTGACAACCTATGGCGGTGATGGTTCTGCTCAGGCAGAGCAGTGCTGATGCTCCTCATAAAGCTGTCGCTGCTGTGAAGGTTCTAGGTGACATCACAAATCCCTTTGGTTACATACACAACAAAGCTGGGTTGTTGTTGTTTACACTCTGCAAGGCCTGTGGAAGTGAGTGACATCATAGCACTGTAGTTCTGAGGGTTCAAGATGGATGCAACAATCTCCTGTTGCTTCTATGAAGGCCGTAATAGACGACATCACCAAACAGCTCCATAGTCACATACACAGCAAAGGAGAGATGTTGTTTACACCTAGTGATGTCAGTGGTATTGAGTGACATCACAGCACAGTGCTAAGGCTCCTGGGCCTGGACACAGCAGCGGCTGCAATATCTCAACGGAGAATACGTTTATATCTATGTGTGTGTGTGCGCATATATATATATATATATATATATATATATATATATATATATATATATAAATATATATATATATATATTTCTCCGCCGAAATCACTTTTAAACCCATTTCCACCTTTTTTTCCCTTCTCTTCCTCTTACTTTTTTTTCACGTTTTTTTACGTTTTTCTCCTTTTCGCCTCTTTTCTGGGCGTATTATTCTTCTTTTTCTTCTTTTTTTTCGTCTAATGCATACCCCATCAGTGCAGCAATGCTTATTCAATACCGCCAGCAGATGGAGACACTGGGGGATAATTTTCTAAGGATTTATACTGATTTTTCCTGTCTGAATTTGTCGCACAGAAAGTTGCAGGCCAAATATGTGTGACATTTCTGCGACTTTAGCTTCTAGAGCATTTTTACAACATTATACATAGGTGCTGAATACATAAAAAGCGACTGTTCAGCGACAGACAAGTCGCATCGGCTGAAAGTAGGCCAGAATGTCAGTCCATGTTGGAGCAGGTTTAGATACAGTCTAAAGCATAGATCTCAAAGTCTGTGCACAGAATTTAGCAAGGGCCTCGCACCTTCTGATGCATCAGGTAGGTGCACAATAGCATAGCCTAACCCTCTGTACTTTGGTCTATATTGATGCGGGACATAGACAGCCAGCTGATGACCAATCCATTAGTGCAATGGATGGCTGGAAGCATTTGTCTTTGCCTTTGCAATACCACAGAAGCAATGCATGGTCAATGTACAGCAATGACACACCTGTGTGAACAGCCAGGAGACCCCCCCCCCCCCCCCCCCCATGTTATGTTACATAGTTACATAGTTAGTACGGTCGAAAAAAGACATATGTCCATCACGTTCAACCAGGGAATTAAGGGGTAGGGGTGTGGCGCGATATTGGGGAAGGGATGAGATTTTATATTTCTTCATAAGCATTAATCTTATTTTGTCAATTAGGAACATTCAGCACCCACCCGCTATCAAGGCAGCTGCCTATCATGTCATGCCCTACCTGCACAGGTGTGCTGGCTACTCAAATGATCCAATTAAGGAGGCCATTTAGTCAGCAGCAGCAGAAGTCCTGTGCCTGGACGCTCCAACAGGGGCCAGACACAAGCAGAAGCAGAAGCAGCAGAAGCAGCAGCAGCACCACCTTTTGTTTTTTGGCTGCAGCAGCAGCAAGGCCCACAGGGCTGGCTAGCTGGCTAGCCAGCAAGCAGGTAGCAATGAAAGTAGGAATCTTTCTTTTTAACCCTGTAAGGGGGTGGTGCACTGTACCCGAAGATACTGCCATATCGGGTCAATGCATAGGGCGACGGAAGCAAGCTTCGAAATCGGCCCCCGTTCTCAAAAATCCATTTAATATATGGTCCCCAGATAGGGGACGTATCAGATATTAAACTGATAAGAACAGATACTACACTTGATCTTAGCCAAAAGGCCGAGAAGCGATAACCGTGAAAGGGGCGGGCCCAACAAGGTCCCCTTCATGGGCACTATCACTGCTTGCTGTCAGGGAGGCTGCCAGACAATTTTCCATGCACACTCTGGGCTGGGGGGCAGTCAACCACCAGTACACACAGCAGAACCTAAACCCATACCATTATTGCTAAGCAGCAAGACAGGGGCCCATTGCACTCCCACGGGGCCTTTTTAAATGCAATCCATAACCCGGATTTGCCAGGAACCCTTCTTACTCCTCCTACTTGCATGTGACACTGGGCTTAGGATCTGCATAGGAAACACACACACAAGCACACACCTACCTTTGTTGCCTGCAGATGCCTCCTTGGCTGTCCCCAAACGGTATCAAACCAACACCCACGGGAAGCTGTAAGCATAGAGGACATGCCTGCACCCCATTGGACTTACCTGTGTGGGTTAAATCCGGGTTATTTGACAACCTATGGCGGTGATGGTTCTGCTCAGGCAGAGCAGTGCTGATGCTCCTCATAAAGCTGTCGCTGCTGTGAAGGTTCTAGGTGACATCACAAATCCCTTTGGTTACATACACAACAAAGCTGGGTTGTTGTTGTTTACACTCTGCAAGGCCTGTGGAAGTGAGTGACATCATAGCACTGTAGTTCTGAGGGTTCAAGATGGATGCAACAATCTCCTGTTGCTTCTATGAAGGCCGTAATAGACGACATCACCAAACAGCTCCATAGTCACATACACAGCAAAGGAGAGATGTTGTTTACACCTAGTGATGTCAGTGGTATTGAGTGACATCACAGCACAGTGCTAAGGCTCCTGGGCCTGGACACAGCAGCGGCTGCAATATCTCAACGGAGAATACGTTTATATCTATGTGTGTGTGTGCGCATATATATATATATATATATATATATATATATATATATATATATATATATTTCTCCGCCGAAATCACTTTTAAACCCATTTCCACCTTTTTTTCCCTTCTCTTCCTCTTACTTTTTTTTCACGTTTTTTTACGTTTTTCTCCTTTTCGCCTCTTTTCTGGGCGTATTATTCTTCTTTTTCTTCTTTTTTTTCGTCTAATGCATACCCCATCAGTGCAGCAATGCTTATTCAATACCGCCAGCAGATGGAGACACTGGGGGATAATTTTCTAAGGATTTATACTGATTTTTCCTGTCTGAATTTGTCGCACAGAAAGTTGCAGGCCAAATATGTGTGACATTTCTGCGACTTTAGCTTCTAGAGCATTTTTACAACATTATACATAGGTGCTGAATACATAAAAAGCGACTGTTCAGCGACAGACAAGTCGCATCGGCTGAAAGTAGGCCAGAATGTCAGTCCATGTTGGAGCAGGTTTAGATACAGTCTAAAGCATAGATCTCAAAGTCTGTGCACAGAATTTAGCAAGGGCCTCGCACCTTCTGATGCATCAGGTAGGTGCACAATAGCATAGCCTAACCCTCTGTACTTTGGTCTATATTGATGCGGGACATAGACAGCCAGCTGATGACCAATCCATTAGTGCAATGGATGGCTGGAAGCATTTGTCTTTGCCTTTGCAATACCACAGAAGCAATGCATGGTCAATGTACAGCAATGACACACCTGTGTGAACAGCCAGGAGACCCCCCATGTTATGTTACATAGTTACATAGTTAGTACGGTCGAAAAAAGACATATGTCCATCACGTTCAACCAGGGAATTAAGGGGTAGGGGTGTGGCGCGATATTGGGGAAGGGATGAGATTTTATATTTCTTCATAAGCATTAATCTTATTTTGTCAATTAGGAACATTCAGCACCCACCCGCTATCAAGGCAGCTGCCTATCATGTCATGCCCTACCTGCACAGGTGTGCTGGCTACTCAAATGATCCAATTAAGGAGGCCATTTAGTCAGCAGCAGCAGAAGTCCTGTGCCTGGACGCTCCAACAGGGGCCAGACACAAGCAGAAGCAGAAGCAGCAGAAGCAGCAGCAGCACCACCTTTTGTTTTTTGGCTGCAGCAGCAGCAAGGCCCACAGGGCTGGCTAGCTGGCTAGCCAGCAAGCAGGTAGCAATGAAAGTAGGAATCTTTCTTTTTAACCCTGTAAGGGGGTGGTGCACTGTACCCGAAGATACTGCCATATCGGGTCAATGCATAGGGCGACGGAAGCAAGCTTCGAAATCGGCCCCCGTTCTCAAAAATCCATTTAATATATGGTCCCCAGATAGGGGACGTATCAGATATTAAACTGATAAGAACAGATACTACACTTGATCTTAGCCAAAAGGCCGAGAAGCGATAACCGTGAAAGGGGCGGGCCCAACAAGGTCCCCTTCATGGGCACTATCACTGCTTGCTGTCAGGGAGGCTGCCAGACAATTTTCCATGCACACTCTGGGCTGGGGGGCAGTCAACCACCAGTACACACAGCAGAACCTAAACCCATACCATTATTGCTAAGCAGCAAGACAGGGGCCCATTGCACTCCCACGGGGCCTTTTTAAATGCAATCCATAACCCGGATTTGCCAGGAACCCTTCTTACTCCTCCTACTTGCATGTGACACTGGGCTTAGGATCTGCATAGGAAACACACACACAAGCACACACCTACCTTTGTTGCCTGCAGATGCCTCCTTGGCTGTCCCCAAACGGTATCAAACCAACACCCACGGGAAGCTGTAAGCATAGAGGACATGCCTGCACCCCATTGGACTTACCTGTGTGGGTTAAATCCGGGTTATTTGACAACCTATGGCGGTGATGGTTCTGCTCAGGCAGAGCAGTGCTGATGCTCCTCATAAAGCTGTCGCTGCTGTGAAGGTTCTAGGTGACATCACAAATCCCTTTGGTTACATACACAACAAAGCTGGGTTGTTGTTGTTTACACTCTGCAAGGCCTGTGGAAGTGAGTGACATCATAGCACTGTAGTTCTGAGGGTTCAAGATGGATGCAACAATCTCCTGTTGCTTCTATGAAGGCCGTAATAGACGACATCACCAAACAGCTCCATAGTCACATACACAGCAAAGGAGAGATGTTGTTTACACCTAGTGATGTCAGTGGTATTGAGTGACATCACAGCACAGTGCTAAGGCTCCTGGGCCTGGACACAGCAGCGGCTGCAATATCTCAACGGAGAATACGTTTATATCTATGTGTGTGTGTGCGCATATATATATATATATATATATATATATATATATATATATATATATATATTTCTCCGCCGAAATCACTTTTAAACCCATTTCCACCTTTTTTTCCCTTCTCTTCCTCTTACTTTTTTTTCACGTTTTTTTACGTTTTTCTCCTTTTCGCCTCTTTTCTGGGCGTATTATTCTTCTTTTTCTTCTTTTTTTTCGTCTAATGCATACCCCATCAGTGCAGCAATGCTTATTCAATACCGCCAGCAGATGGAGACACTGGGGGATAATTTTCTAAGGATTTATACTGATTTTTCCTGTCTGAATTTGTCGCACAGAAAGTTGCAGGCCAAATATGTGTGACATTTCTGCGACTTTAGCTTCTAGAGCATTTTTACAACATTATACATAGGTGCTGAATACATAAAAAGCGACTGTTCAGCGACAGACAAGTCGCATCGGCTGAAAGTAGGCCAGAATGTCAGTCCATGTTGGAGCAGGTTTAGATACAGTCTAAAGCATAGATCTCAAAGTCTGTGCACAGAATTTAGCAAGGGCCTCGCACCTTCTGATGCATCAGGTAGGTGCACAATAGCATAGCCTAACCCTCTGTACTTTGGTCTATATTGATGCGGGACATAGACAGCCAGCTGATGACCAATCCATTAGTGCAATGGATGGCTGGAAGCATTTGTCTTTGCCTTTGCAATACCACAGAAGCAATGCATGGTCAATGTACAGCAATGACACACCTGTGTGAACAGCCAGGAGACCCCCCATGTTATGTTACATAGTTACATAGTTAGTACGGTCGAAAAAAGACATATGTCCATCACGTTCAACCAGGGAATTAAGGGGTAGGGGTGTGGCGCGATATTGGGGAAGGGATGAGATTTTATATTTCTTCATAAGCATTAATCTTATTTTGTCAATTAGGAACATTCAGCACCCACCCGCTATCAAGGCAGCTGCCTATCATGTCATGCCCTACCTGCACAGGTGTGCTGGCTACTCAAATGATCCAATTAAGGAGGCCATTTAGTCAGCAGCAGCAGAAGTCCTGTGCCTGGACGCTCCAACAGGGGCCAGACACAAGCAGAAGCAGAAGCAGCAGAAGCAGCAGCAGCACCACCTTTTGTTTTTTGGCTGCAGCAGCAGCAAGGCCCACAGGGCTGGCTAGCTGGCTAGCCAGCAAGCAGGTAGCAATGAAAGTAGGAATCTTTCTTTTTAACCCTGTAAGGGGGTGGTGCACTGTACCCGAAGATACTGCCATATCGGGTCAATGCATAGGGCGACGGAAGCAAGCTTCGAAATCGGCCCCCGTTCTCAAAAATCCATTTAATATATGGTCCCCAGATAGGGGACGTATCAGATATTAAACTGATAAGAACAGATACTACACTTGATCTTAGCCAAAAGGCCGAGAAGCGATAACCGTGAAAGGGGCGGGCCCAACAAGGTCCCCTTCATGGGCACTATCACTGCTTGCTGTCAGGGAGGCTGCCAGACAATTTTCCATGCACACTCTGGGCTGGGGGGCAGTCAACCACCAGTACACACAGCAGAACCTAAACCCATACCATTATTGCTAAGCAGCAAGACAGGGGCCCATTGCACTCCCACGGGGCCTTTTTAAATGCAATCCATAACCCGGATTTGCCAGGAACCCTTCTTACTCCTCCTACTTGCATGTGACACTGGGCTTAGGATCTGCATAGGAAACACACACACAAGCACACACCTACCTTTGTTGCCTGCAGATGCCTCCTTGGCTGTCCCCAAACGGTATCAAACCAACACCCACGGGAAGCTGTAAGCATAGAGGACATGCCTGCACCCCATTGGACTTACCTGTGTGGGTTAAATCCGGGTTATTTGACAACCTATGGCGGTGATGGTTCTGCTCAGGCAGATCAGTGCTGATGCTCCTCATAAAGCTGTCGCTGCTGTGAAGGTTCTAGGTGACATCACAAATCCCTTTGGTTACATACACAACAAAGCTGGGTTGTTGTTGTTTACACTCTGCAAGGCCTGTGGAAGTGAGTGACATCATAGCACTGTAGTTCTGAGGGTTCAAGATGGATGCAACAATCTCCTGTTGCTTCTATGAAGGCCATAATAGACGACATCACCAAACAGCTCCATAGTCACATACACAGCAAAGGAGAGATGTTGTTTACACCTAGTGATGTCAGTGGTATTGAGTGACATCACAGCACAGTGCTAAGGCTCCTGGGCCTGGACACAGCAGCGGCTGCAATATCTCAACGGAGAATACGTTTATATCTATGTGTGTGTGTGCGCATATATATATATATATATATATATATATATATATATATATATATATATTTCTCCGCCGAAATCACTTTTAAACCCATTTCCACCTTTTTTTCCCTTCTCTTCCTCTTACTTTTTTTTCACGTTTTTTTACGTTTTTCTCCTTTTCGCCTCTTTTCTGGGCGTATTATTCTTCTTTTTCTTCTTTTTTTTCGTCTAATGCATACCCCATCAGTGCAGCAATGCTTATTCAATACCGCCAGCAGATGGAGACACTGGGGGATAATTTTCTAAGGATTTATACTGATTTTTCCTGTCTGAATTTGTCGCACAGAAAGTTGCAGGCCAAATATGTGTGACATTTCTGCGACTTTAGCTTCTAGAGCATTTTTACAACATTATACATAGGTGCTGAATACATAAAAAGCGACTGTTCAGCGACAGACAAGTCGCATCGGCTGAAAGTAGGCCAGAATGTCAGTCCATGTTGGAGCAGGTTTAGATACAGTCTAAAGCATAGATCTCAAAGTCTGTGCACAGAATTTAGCAAGGGCCTCGCACCTTCTGATGCATCAGGTAGGTGCACAATAGCATAGCCTAACCCTCTGTACTTTGGTCTATATTGATGCGGGACATAGACAGCCAGCTGATGACCAATCCATTAGTGCAATGGATGGCTGGAAGCATTTGTCTTTGCCTTTGCAATACCACAGAAGCAATGCATGGTCAATGTACAGCAATGACACACCTGTGTGAACAGCCAGGAGACCCCCCCCATGTTATGTTACATAGTTACATAGTTAGTACGGTCGAAAAAAGACATATGTCCATCACGTTCAACCAGGGAATTAAGGGGTAGGGGTGTGGCGCGATATTGGGGAAGGGATGAGATTTTATATTTCTTCATAAGCATTAATCTTATTTTGTCAATTAGGAACATTCAGCACCCACCCGCTATCAAGGCAGCTGCCTATCATGTCATGCCCTACCTGCACAGGTGTGCTGGCTACTCAAATGATCCAATTAAGGAGGCCATTTAGTCAGCAGCAGCAGAAGTCCTGTGCCTGGACGCTCCAACAGGGGCCAGACACAAGCAGAAGCAGAAGCAGCAGAAGCAGCAGCAGCACCACCTTTTGTTTTTTGGCTGCAGCAGCAGCAAGGCCCACAGGGCTGGCTAGCTGGCTAGCCAGCAAGCAGGTAGCAATGAAAGTAGGAATCTTTCTTTTTAACCCTGTAAGGGGGTGGTGCACTGTACCCGAAGATACTGCCATATCGGGTCAATGCATAGGGCGACGGAAGCAAGCTTCGAAATCGGCCCCCGTTCTCAAAAATCCATTTAATATATGGTCCCCAGATAGGGGACGTATCAGATATTAAACTGATAAGAACAGATACTACACTTGATCTTAGCCAAAAGGCCGAGAAGCGATAACCGTGAAAGGGGCGGGCCCAACAAGGTCCCCTTCATGGGCACTATCACTGCTTGCTGTCAGGGAGGCTGCCAGACAATTTTCCATGCACACTCTGGGCTGGGGGGCAGTCAACCACCAGTACACACAGCAGAACCTAAACCCATACCATTATTGCTAAGCAGCAAGACAGGGGCCCATTGCACTCCCACGGGGCCTTTTTAAATGCAATCCATAACCCGGATTTGCCAGGAACCCTTCTTACTCCTCCTACTTGCATGTGACACTGGGCTTAGGATCTGCATAGGAAACACACACACAAGCACACACCTACCTTTGTTGCCTGCAGATGCCTCCTTGGCTGTCCCCAAACGGTATCAAACCAACACCCACGGGAAGCTGTAAGCATAGAGGACATGCCTGCACCCCATTGGACTTACCTGTGTGGGTTAAATCCGGGTTATTTGACAACCTATGGCGGTGATGGTTCTGCTCAGGCAGAGCAGTGCTGATGCTCCTCATAAAGCTGTCGCTGCTGTGAAGGTTCTAGGTGACATCACAAATCCCTTTGGTTACATACACAACAAAGCTGGGTTGTTGTTGTTTACACTCTGCAAGGCCTGTGGAAGTGAGTGACATCATAGCACTGTAGTTCTGAGGGTTCAAGATGGATGCAACAATCTCCTGTTGCTTCTATGAAGGCCGTAATAGACGACATCACCAAACAGCTCCATAGTCACATACACAGCAAAGGAGAGATGTTGTTTACACCTAGTGATGTCAGTGGTATTGAGTGACATCACAGCACAGTGCTAAGGCTCCTGGGCCTGGACACAGCAGCGGCTGCAATATCTCAACGGAGAATACGTTTATATCTATGTGTGTGTGTGCGCATATATATATATATATATATATATATATATATATATATATATATATATATTTCTCCGCCGAAATCACTTTTAAACCCATTTCCACCTTTTTTTCCCTTCTCTTCCTCTTACTTTTTTTTCACGTTTTTTTACGTTTTTCTCCTTTTCGCCTCTTTTCTGGGCGTATTATTCTTCTTTTTCTTCTTTTTTTTCGTCTAATGCATACCCCATCAGTGCAGCAATGCTTATTCAATACCGCCAGCAGATGGAGACACTGGGGGATAATTTTCTAAGGATTTATACTGATTTTTCCTGTCTGAATTTGTCGCACAGAAAGTTGCAGGCCAAATATGTGTGACATTTCTGCGACTTTAGCTTCTAGAGCATTTTTACAACATTATACATAGGTGCTGAATACA
Organism: Hyla sarda; assembly: GCF_029499605.1. Lineage (NCBI taxonomy): Eukaryota > Metazoa > Chordata > Amphibia > Anura > Hylidae > Hyla > Hyla sarda. The sequence goes on along the minus strand of NW_026607921.1, from coordinate 2,803 downwards.
TAAAAAGCGACTGTTCAGCGACAGACAAGTCGCATCGGCTGAAAGTAGGCCAGAATGTCAGTCCATGTTGGAGCAGGTTTAGATACAGTCTAAAGCATAGATCTCAAAGTCTGTGCACAGAATTTAGCAAGGGCCTCGCACCTTCTGATGCATCAGGTAGGTGCACAATAGCATAGCCTAACCCTCTGTACTTTGGTCTATATTGATGCGGGACATAGACAGCCAGCTGATGACCAATCCATTAGTGCAATGGATGGCTGGAAGCATTTGTCTTTGCCTTTGCAATACCACAGAAGCAATGCATGGTCAATGTACAGCAATGACACACCTGTGTGAACAGCCAGGAGACCCCCCCCCCCCCCCCCATGTTATGTTACATAGTTACATAGTTAGTACGGTCGAAAAAAGACATATGTCCATCACGTTCAACCAGGGAATTAAGGGGTAGGGGTGTGGCGCGATATTGGGGAAGGGATGAGATTTTATATTTCTTCATAAGCATTAATCTTATTTTGTCAATTAGGAACATTCAGCACCCACCCGCTATCAAGGCAGCTGCCTATCATGTCATGCCCTACCTGCACAGGTGTGCTGGCTACTCAAATGATCCAATTAAGGAGGCCATTTAGTCAGCAGCAGCAGAAGTCCTGTGCCTGGACGCTCCAACAGGGGCCAGACACAAGCAGAAGCAGAAGCAGCAGAAGCAGCAGCAGCACCACCTTTTGTTTTTTGGCTGCAGCAGCAGCAAGGCCCACAGGGCTGGCTAGCTGGCTAGCCAGCAAGCAGGTAGCAATGAAAGTAGGAATCTTTCTTTTTAACCCTGTAAGGGGGTGGTGCACTGTACCCGAAGATACTGCCATATCGGGTCAATGCATAGGGCGACGGAAGCAAGCTTCGAAATCGGCCCCCGTTCTCAAAAATCCATTTAATATATGGTCCCCAGATAGGGGACGTATCAGATATTAAACTGATAAGAACAGATACTACACTTGATCTTAGCCAAAAGGCCGAGAAGCGATAACCGTGAAAGGGGCGGGCCCAACAAGGTCCCCTTCATGGGCACTATCACTGCTTGCTGTCAGGGAGGCTGCCAGACAATTTTCCATGCACACTCTAGGCTGGGGGGCAGTCAACCACCAGTACACACAGCAGAACCTAAACCCATACCATTATTGCTAAGCAGCAAGACAGGGGCCCATTGCACTCCCACGGGGCCTTTTTAAATGCAATCCATAACCCGGATTTGCCAGGAACCCTTCTTACTCCTCCTACTTGCATGTGACACTGGGCTTAGGATCTGCATAGGAAACACACACACAAGCACACACCTACCTTTGTTGCCTGCAGATGCCTCCTTGGCTGTCCCCAAACGGTATCAAACCAACACCCACGGGAAGCTGTAAGCATAGAGGACATGCCTGCACCCCATTGGACTTACCTGTGTGGGTTAAATCCGGGTTATTTGACAACCTATGGCGGTGATGGTTCTGCTCAGGCAGAGCAGTGCTGATGCTCCTCATAAAGCTGTCGCTGCTGTGAAGGTTCTAGGTGACATCACAAATCCCTTTGGTTACATACACAACAAAGCTGGGTTGTTGTTGTTTACACTCTGCAAGGCCTGTGGAAGTGAGTGACATCATAGCACTGTAGTTCTGAGGGTTCAAGATGGATGCAACAATCTCCTGTTGCTTCTATGAAGGCCGTAATAGACGACATCACCAAACAGCTCCATAGTCACATACACAGCAAAGGAGAGATGTTGTTTACACCTAGTGATGTCAGTGGTATTGAGTGACATCACAGCACAGTGCTAAGGCTCCTGGGCCTGGACACAGCAGCGGCTGCAATATCTCAACGGAGAATACGTTTATATCTATGTGTGTGTGTGCGCATATATATATATATATATATATATATATATATATATATATATATTTCTCCGCCGAAATCACTTTTAAACCCATTTCCACCTTTTTTTCCCTTCTCTTCCTCTTACTTTTTTTTCACGTTTTTTTACGTTTTTCTCCTTTTCGCCTCTTTTCTGGGCGTATTATTCTTCTTTTTCTTCTTTTTTTTCGTCTAATGCATACCCCATCAGTGCAGCAATGCTTATTCAATACCGCCAGCAGATGGAGACACTGGGGGATAATTTTCTAAGGATTTATACTGATTTTTCCTGTCTGAATTTGTCGCACAGAAAGTTGCAGGCCAAATATGTGTGACATTTCTGCGACTTTAGCTTCTAGAGCATTTTTACAACATTATACATAGGTGCTGAATACATAAAAAGCGACTGTTCAGCGACAGACAAGTCGCATCGGCTGAAAGTAGGCCAGAATGTCAGTCCATGTTGGAGCAGGTTTAGATACAGTCTAAAGCATAGATCTCAAAGTCTGTGCACAGAATTTAGCAAGGGCCTCGCACCTTCTGATGCATCAGGTAGGTGCACAATAGCATAGCCTAACCCTCTGTACTTTGGTCTATATTGATGCGGGACATAGACAGCCAGCTGATGACCAATCCATTAGTGCAATGGATGGCTGGAAGCATTTGTCTTTGCCTTTGCAATACCACAGAAGCAATGCATGGTCAATGTACAGCAATGACACACCTGTGTGAACAGCCAGGAGACCCCCCCCCCCCCCCCCCATGTTATGTTACATAGTTACATAGTTAGTACGGTCGAAAAAAGACATATGTCCATCACGTTCAACCAGGGAATTAAGGGGTAGGGGTGTGGCGCGATATTGGGGAAGGGATGAGATTTTATATTTCTTCATAAGCATTAATCTTATTTTGTCAA